>NW_027185403.1:14530425-14787925 GCF_022577435.1 Embiotoca jacksoni
GAGAGCAGATGTTTGAACCTGCTAGCCGATCAGTTGCACTGCTTGAGCCGTGCAGCAACATGGAGAAATAGTCATCAGCACAAACTTCCTGTTGCTGTTGGAGGTGTTGTGATGCTCTCCCCCACACCAACACGTGTGACCTTAAACAGGCCGCGGTGTGATTGCATGCCGGACTTCAGAACACAAACAACCTTGTGTGACTGCACATCACATTGTGTGGGGCAGGACGCTTCTCCAGAGGTCATTGCTCTCACAACTGATCTCCTCACTTCCTCGTAGCAGCATGAGGGGCTAAAAGACTTGAGGAATACATCGCATCTTTCATAGCTCATCTCATTGCAGTTTTTTTTTCCCAATATTGATTAAAATTGCAGTCACGTATAACTTTAATTCTATTTGTGGTCTAAATAACGTTTAACATGCTGCGTTTGTACCAAGCATAATCACAAATTTAATTAGATCTTGCTTCCACATTAGCAGAATGACATAAATATATTACTCGCTTGTTGTTTATGTCCGACCAGAATTCTTTTTAAAAAAAAAAGGTTTTACATCAAAAAAATGCATCAATTAAGCTCACGTTTATGAGGATATTACATTATAGGACTGTAATCAAACCAGTATTTCAAAATTAACACTCCAGGGCAGCGCATCGGCTCCAGGGGAGGGAGGACGGGTTGAACTTCTGTATTTCAAGTTGTCATATGCTTTTGGTTCAACCTTTTCTTTTTTGTGTGTATTTCCTGGGCATTTCTGCCTTCATTCAGAAAGTGCAGTGAAGACAGACAGGAAATATGGGGAAATAGAGCATACAGTAAAGGTCCGGGAGGCCAGGAATCGAACTGGGGAGTCACTGCTGATGGCATTTGTACCCATGTGGTATGTGCCTTAACCACTCAGTTATCAGGCATCACAATGGCGACTTCTCATCTATAGAAATGTTTCATTTTTGTAAGAGTAATCTTTTTCCTGATCTTACATCTTACCATTTCCATCTTAATGCCTTTGGTTTACAAAGTGACAACACAAGATTTCCTCACAGTCAGAGAAATAAAAAAGATGCGTCCTGGTCATGGTTCAGTTATGAAATCCTCGTGCGCCACACAGCATCTCTCCGGCTCGGCTGCTGACAGCTCTGTCAGCCAAAGCGTCAGTCACACTGAATAGCAGAGGAGGTTGTACCAATGTGTAGTTCAAAAGTTGGAGCTGGAGAAGTGAACAGAAATGAGTGACGCTGCTTTGCATTTTTCTCCCCTCCTGTCCTTTCACCCACTCTTGTTTTTCCATCCCAGTTACAGTAGTTTTGTAGTTAGGTAATCTGCCAGCTGCTCTGCTCTACTATAGGACAGAACTATATTAACTATAGGACAGAACTATGTTAAAAAAAAAGTGAGTTAGGAGCTTCTCAACTGATGACTTAAAAAGCAGTATTTAGAGGGCAGCCCTCTTACATAAGTGGAATACTTCAATACATGAATTGGTGATATTAGCTTATACATGACATTCAAAAGTGTCATTATATTTGTCGTTAACAGCTTCATGGTTGTTCATTTATGGCCATAATGACAAACAATGGTCTAATATCACTGCTGATGCATCTGCGCTTGAGCTGCTTCAGCTTACGTTAGCGTTATAGTTCAAAGACTGACAGGATGGATCCCTTCACATGTCTGAATCCTACACATCCAGAAGATTGTTTATCTACAGAATCACAAGCCACCCTGTTCAGCTTTTGGAAAAGAAAAAAGGCACAGACTGCAAATTTATTTTCAAACATCAAAATTAAACAGACATATTAATCTATTAATTAAATGTTCAGAGTCTGTCATTTGGCTCCCAGAGTTAAACATTAGGTCGGCTCAGGACATTAGTCGTTACAGCCGGGGAAATTGAAATAGCTCGTTAAGGCTTTGTTAATGAAGTTGACTATCAAAGTAATTTCAGTGCGGTCTTTTTTATCTGAATCTAGTCCAGTACATATTCACAAACCTTACAGATTGTGACTCTATTTTTTCTGTCCAGTTTACTTTTAAAACACAGTGAGTCTCTAGGAGCTAGAAAGCCGTGGGTGTGTTGAGTGCAGGGAGCTGAAATATGTTCATGGTTAAACCCAGAGTGTGAGCTGAGGTCAGACAGAGGAGCAGCATGTGTCTATATTAAGGCACATTTAGCTAGCATGTGATGGTCTTTACCATGTTTTAGATGTTTTTCTCGCTGTGCCGTCCACAAGGAGTAACTGAACACAAGTACAGTGTGATTTCCTTTCCTCTTGATCTCTCTCCCGTTGCCTGTCTCCTCCTTCCCTCCCCTTTCCTCCCCACTGCTTGAGGCTCTTTCACCTCATATATACCCAGTCGGTGGTCGGGATGAAGAGTGACAGCCTGTGGTAGGACTGGCTGTGTACCCCAGTTTGAAGTGGAGATGAGCACAAGATCTGTCGCTGCATGGAGCCTGCCTATATCTCTTAAACTCTGTAATAACATTAGGAATATTGTGGAGTTATTTAAATGATGAGACAGCAAATTTTTTTTTTTTTTGTCACACTGAAAGTTTCACATATTCTTGATATAATGTTTTGTTCCTGCACAGCGAGCTGTAATGGAAAAATAAATCTTAGCAAAAATTGTCACATTTCCCCCCCTCTGTTAAAATTAAAGGTGTGATTTATATTTTGTATTTTTTTTTAAGCAAGGCCATTGTTTTGAGATCCACCTGGGGGATTTTAAAGGAGGTGGTTTAAATGAGACAAAAGATGCAGGATTTTGGAGAATTACTTAATGTCACTGTTGGTAAACACAGTGTGAATGAAAGATTCTCCAAATCAAGTCAGCATCAAAATGCATCTCATTCTAACTGTGCAAGTCTCAGTATATTTGTATTTGTGGAATTTATCCACAAAAGAACCATTGTGCTCTGAAAGATCACTTATAGACCCCTGTTAAAATCATGGTTATCCAGATGCATGGCAGATGACAACCACTTTTTATAATCTATATTTTGATTCAATGCAATTATCTATACTAAAATGGCATATGCTTACTTACAACCTGTACATTGTGTTTTGTTTACAAAGTCTGCAGTTAACCACATGCTGCAGAACAAAACAAAACAATGTAACACTTTCAAACTGAGCTAAATGAATCTTTTTTATCAACTTTGCACACATTTTTCTTCACAGTTGCATTGTGATAATAGTATCTGGCAAATATATCACAAACAATATAAAGGCAGGTTATCACTATCACCTATAGCTTCAAGTTGCCACAGCACGATGCATTTGTTTTTACGTTATATATTGGCAACAAGCTGCATGTAAAGTGGCATCAGCCTTTATTCAGCAGGCTATACATCTTTCATGTTCTAGTAAACTGTATGTGCTGCCTTTTTCCAGCTTCATGCCGTTCATCATAACCATTCCTTTAAATTAAACCCCACTTGTTTAATGTTGTATTACCGGCACGGTAAAAATGAGGTATGTCCATTGTAAAGAAACTCAAAATATGAATGAAAGGCACGTTCATTCATATTTTGAGTTTCTTTACAATGGACATACCTAATTTTTTGTGACTATAATACACTCGTTCAAACATACTGTAAGCACAACAATGGACGGTTCAAGTCTAGATCCAGAAAGTTTACAAGCCTGCAGTCACACAAAAAAAATGGTTTGAAGCATTCGTAAGAAGTCATGCAAGATTGTGACTTCTTTTATATTTTAGACTGGAACTGAATATAAAATCATTTGTGTGCCAAGTCCTTTTTTTTTAATTGCTAGGGTAAATGCAAGGCTACCACAAGACCCCAGGCAATGTTTGTGCAGCTGAGCCAATGTAATATTTTGCCTTACTTTGGAGTGAACTTGTTTCACACATGCATGGATGAGAGAGCCTACCCCTCTGTGTGTTTGTGTGTGTGTGTGTGTGTGTGTGTGTGTGTGTGTGTGTGTGTGTGTGTGTGTGTGTGCGTGTGTGCGTGTGTGTGTGTGTGTGTGTAGTGTGTGTGTGTGTGTGTGTGTGTGTGTGTGTGTGTGTGTGTGTGTGTGTGTGTGTCCTGTCTTGTCTTGTCTTGTCCATGCCTTCTCCATGGTAGAGATTAAAATGCAGCACCCTGTACTGGGATGTGGCTGCTGCTCTTCTGCCTGTGAGCGACACAACATGTTACAGCTGCTTCTCTTTCAGTAGACACTTGGATCAACCCATTTTAATAATTGTTTCACCAGTTGAGATGATAGTTAAGCAATTTGCCTGAAAAAGGTTACAGTATGAAAATGTCAGCCAATTTTTTTTTTAAATTTTTTTTTTTTTTTTTTTTTTTTTTTGGACAAACGTTGAAAGTTCAATAGTTTTAGTGGCCATCATGATTTACTAAAGAAAAGGCAATGTGAGACACCTTGTCTCCTTGTGTCCTCCCTCAGATGAGGTTGTATCAGCCACTGAAAATCTTCTTGCAACACAACAGCAACATGTGGAGGAGGTTTTATGTTTTATTCAGTAAAAGAAGGATGAACATTATGCTGTAAACTCTTAAGGGCCCATGGCTGTCGGGTGTCCTCGCTTTGTAGTCATGTTTTGTTTGCTCAGGAGTTGGCTGTTGCCAGGTAACCACATTGTTAAACAATAGAGAACCATGAAGTAAAGAGCGTCCACAGTTTCTAAACTTTTCCAAGAGATGAGGACTGCTGTATGACTGTGGTAAGAATGATACTTATCATTGAGGTTCAGTTATTTATCATGATTGATGTGGTTTTATTCCGCATAAAACTGATGATTTACAAAAGTCAGCCCCCGTACTCACCTTCACATTGTACTGAAATCTGAGGTAAAAATAGATAAGTATGGAATAAACCATGGTGTCCTTTTGATATTTCCACTGAGCTACAATGTCAGAAATGTTCAGATCCTAAACACATGATTAACCTTTCCGCATTCCTCTTCTCCCTCCCCCGACCCCACAGTTATTCTAGCTGGTATGTCAGCACATTATGCAGTTTACAGTCATAACAGCGTCAGGTTTACTGCTCAAAATTTGTAGTAACTTTTCAAACAGAGGATCTTCAGATTCATAAAAATGTGAAAAAATAAAGTCTAATCTAGCTCATGGCCGTCAGTTATTGTCTTTGTTCTAATGCTGATGAGGTAATGTTAATGTTAAACATCGATGTGCCAGGAAAAAAGTCAGCATTAACATTCACATTGATGATTAGAGTAGAAGACAGGGAGTGGCACTGTTACTGTCATGAAACAATGATACTGCCTGGTATAATTGTTCTAGAAAATCTTTAGAAAACTAAAAGCAGCAAACAAAACACCATTATGTTTTCTTTACTGTTATATATTTTTTAAATATGCTTCACATACTGTATATAAAACAAAGGACTTTGAGAATATGTATCATCGACTGTATATGCATTTTATTATCCTATATTTCCCATCTATCAACTATTAACACATAATTTCTGTGTTATTACATTTATAGATTTCCCATACTGTGTATAGTGTGTACATTTGCACTAGTACTTATTAAAAGCTCATTCTTTATTGTAAAATATTATTCATAAACCTCTTGTATTTTGTGTTAGTTACATTCTTCTCACGTTGTGTTTTTTTCCCCCTTGTGTTTTAGTTTTTGATTGTTATGCACCACTAAACCAAGAAAAATTCTATCTAAGTTCAGACTTTGGCAGAAAATCTGATTGTGAAGGTGGACAATGCGTCACCAGTTACTCTCACCGTACAAAAGTGAAGCCAAAATATTCCTGATACTGGCACTGCCATCTTGCAATGGTGGTTTAATTTGTAACCAGAGTCTGCGCAGTAGTGACTGAGTGGTGAGCCATGGTATAGAGATCCCGCCCATACTCCCACCTGACTCCAAAACGCCCACCTCTGAAGGAAGCAACTGCTTCACTCTAAGCAGCTGTCAATCAGGATGTCAGGACTCTTTTATAGCATTAAATTGTGAATTTAAATCCAACTTTAAAACTGAACACGAGAAGTTACATAAATGTAATGAGAAGTACTAAATATGACAGAAACCATCGTTGGTAAAAACTTATTTGACTTGAACTTAGATTTTTGTTTTGTTTGTGTCATTTCCCATCTGCTTACATGGACGGGACAGGATTTATGCAATCAACCACATCATGAGCATAGGCCGTATATAAAAGTGTACGTAGCTTCTGTATTTGAAAAAAAAATTAAAACTCAATACCCCTCAGTGTCGCTAAAAGTTGGCTCCAAAAAGCCTCCGGCTCCATACACTCCCATTCAACTGGTCTCACGAAGTAGGAAATCATAAAAGTTTCTCCTCAAATTATTTCATGTTGTTAGCTAAAGTCATGAGAAAATAATCTCGTCACTAATTTGAAAATAAGCCTGAAAAAGCAGTGTTTTTTTTTTTTTTTTTTGGTGTGTGTGTGTGTGTGTGTGTGGGGGGGTGTCTGTTTGATTGACATTTAACCTTTAACCTCACATAACAATGGACTCAAATGATGAAATGCTCTTGCCTTTTTAAGAAGTTATTACTGAAGTTAGTGGGCTAGTTATCTGGGAAAGCTAACATTTGTAGCTTGCATCAAAGCAGACAAACACACTGTTTAATCCATGCCTTACAATCCACTCCCTGTTTCTCTCCTACTACAATCCACACTGCTTCAGCATGTAGAGAAATCCAAAGCTTCACAGGCCTGCTGTTACATTTGCTTAGCAAGAATTGGACAATCGCTATTTCTGGAAGAGGATTAGCGAACAGTCAATTACACTGGCATATTGAGAATTTTCTTTGTTATGCCTTCAGTTCACTTACCTTCAGCTTCAGCAGTCATCATTAATTCATATGCCTTCAATGTCAGGACATATTTTTTTTTTGTGCCGCTCCTGGCTGTGATGTCAAATGCAGGACCTCAGTAGTCAGACACTGTAAACAACAGAACCGAAAACTTAAGCCCAAAGACAGACTTGCTATTTGACACCCCAACAGTCTTCCCAAACTTCTCAACTCAACTTTATTTATATAGCACCTTTCATACAAACATGCAGCTCAAAGGACTTCACAGAGTAAGATAGCAGCACAGACAATTTAGCAAGACTTCAAAATCACAATAATAAAACAAGGAAATGTCAAAAGAAATTATAAAATTCACTGAAACGAGTAAAAACAATAGATAAACAGCTGTATAAAACAAAGCCTAAGACTTAACAAATTCTCAATTTAATTAAAGGCCAGGCAAAAAAACTAAGTCTTGAGGTTTCTTAAAAAAAATGGCCACAGAAATCTGAAGGTTTCAGAAACTAAGGCCACAGTGGTTAGAGGCAGACTACCCATGTGTTTCTGTTGAAGCCCTCAGCAAGATCTGAGGGATCTGCTCATTACGTATCTACAAAGCATGTCTGAGAGATTTAAAAACTGGTAAGAGAACCTTAAAATCAAATCTAATACTGACAGGCCACCAATGCAATGACTTTATAATATGTGCTCTATGTCTGGTCTATGTCAGGACTTTGGCTGCTGCATATTAATATTGATTTGTTCTTTTTTTATTTTTTATAGTTATATATACTTAGTCATTGCTAAGAGGAATTTCTAAGCAGAGGTAAAAACTGCCATTATTTTAGTCTCCTGAGTAGTTGGTGAAGAAATCAATGTTTCTATACGACAGTAGGAGAAGCAGAGACTATTATGTAATTATGCAGCTTGAGAAAACAACTAATTACGGTGGCTGTAGCTTATTCATGCTGTTCATTATGACATCCTGTGTAGTGGCCTCCAGTAATATTGACATCAGACAGCTGCCCAGATCGTACAACACGCACCGACTCTGCAGAGAGGAATGTCACTTCAACAGCATGCAGATACCCTCTAGTTATGACCCTATTTGGATTGTAGTAGGTGCAGTGCAGCATGGCAGAAGCTGCTACACAAGATTGGCTTGACTGCCTTCAACCATCCAGAAAAAAAGAATTAGCTCTTTGGAAAGTCTCCAAGCCAAAAAATTAAAGTGATAAGCAGTGCAATAAAAGCAGAATAGCCTTTTGGTGCAGCCTGTACTCAGCGAGCTTCAAAGAGCAGGATATCAACAGAACAGATGCAGCGACAGACATGACTTGCATTAGTTACTGATGCAGAAATGTGGATTTCTATCAGTCATCACGAGCACTGTGAACACGGACTGCAGCCTTGTTGGTTTAGTCTCAAAATGTTGGGCCTCATAAAACGTATTGTTTCAGTGGTGTACCTGCATGCTTCTTGAAAGCTGTAAGAATTAATAAATATTATTGTGTAACCTTTTCTGAATTGACTCAGCCTGCCAAAATGTATGTACACTGGGCCACTGGTAGCATAATATAACACCGAAGTCTATAATATTACATCCGTCTGTTATGTCAAATTACAGAAGTCCTCGGTAAGTTGGTGTGCAGTCAGAGGAGAGACGTCCTTTGAAGGCTATCCAAGACTAACACCCAAAGTGTTAGTTGTACATTATACATTATACACTGTGCATAAAAGCTTTTGTATTTGCCATTGTTGACACCTGTGAACAGGCACCTCTTTCCTGGAAAAAACCCTCCAGCAAACAGGAATTGATTCTCTGCCTCAGTGGAAGCAGCATTAATGTGTTATTTTGAATAAATCATAAGATCTCGCAGGTTTGTGCGAGCAGTATCACCCACCTCGGTGGACAGACAAACACATGACTGTTACAGATAACCAGGGCAGACAAGACAAAATAGTTTAATGCGTTTAAAAGTGGCTTAATTGACCAGAGATGTCACGAGAATGGATACTTCAGCACCAGGATAATAACAAAATTCTGAAAACGTAATGGTTCTTATTTTCTATGGTACCTTAGATGCTGCAGGTACTGGAGATATTGGACAATAGCAACATGCAGAATAGTAGAAGGAAGTGCAGCTGCAGCAACGGGTGCTGTGACATGAGAAAAGAACAACAACACAGATTTGTGTATGAGAACATTTAGTATTTAAGTTGATGATCAGGAACAAGTATGGACGACCACAAGGTTTGACACAAACGTCAAAAACACCTCAAGCTTATCAGAGCAGCTCAAATGCCGAAATCTATATATGTACATGTATTTCAAGGTGACAGTTTTGGTTATTAAATCAACATGTTGTCACAGTGGTCACATCCTGAAATGTTGCTAGTAACTGTGACAGCTGCAGCCGTTGCAGCGATGCACCACCCACCACATTCACAAAAGCTCATGTTGGTTTGTGTAAGCTAACTCAGTGATAGCTCATAACAGCAGCTGAGTGCTGCTGACATTGCTGTTTGCATTAGCATGCTGTGTTTGCAGTAGTGTCTGTGGTTTTCTTTGAGCTCTACTTGATAACTGTCTTTTAACAGTATCAGCATGAAGAGGATGTAGAGCAGGAGAGGCAAACACACACAGCCAACCGTATCTGAAACTTTTCAGAAGCACAAAAACTCACATGAAGCAAAGAAACTGGATGAGAGTTTTATAACACAATATTGTTTGTTTTTAATACTTGAAGGCTACATGCCACTGCTTTACTAAAATATATAGTTTTCTTGTTATTTATTGCTTATTATTTGTTTTCCTTTCATACTTCGGGCAGCGGGACATTGCAGTAGAAATGTTGTGCCAGAAAACCTTTTTATTTGTTGTTTTTTGGGCAAAATATTAGTTTTAAACAACAATAATGTGTTTTTTTTAATGTAATGAAGTGTCCATTCTATTCTTGTTGCTGAAGTTTTTCAAGTAAAGAGATACATTCATTGTTTGGTTTTGTTTTTTTTGTTTTTTGCAATTGTATTGAACTTGGTAGTGATAATTATAGAATTGCAGTGGGACCGGTGCCAACTACCAAACCTCTGGTATTGCGACATCCCTGTTGATAACTCCAAATTATTCTGATTCGGAATTATACCTGGTGTAAAATAGCCCTACTAAAAGGTATACAAAACAGTGATAGCTGTTAGGAACAAAGTACAACATAGATAATGTAGCGAACCTGCTTTTAAGTATCCTTCACAAAGTGCCAGAACCACATCTCCCCACCCGTTATCTCTGTGACCTGAGAAGGACCAATGAAGCAGACTTCATCCCCACATGACTGTCAGATGTGAACTTTTGGTAAAGTGCTCTGGTCCTTCTTTACCTCATAAAACCCCAAACTTCTGCCACAAGTGACGGTATCCGCACCCTTTTAGGGTATAAAACATGTCACTTTGGATACCACGCCCGGCCAGCCAAAAACCACAGGACATCCCTTTTAATCCCTTTGGGTCAATACACCAACTCCAAAGTTGACACTCTCCAGATGTCAGATGACCAGAGTATTGACCGTCCCGGAAGATCCACGTCTCCCTCATGTGGTCATACTCCACCAAAAACTCACAAACTATAAGAACCAAATATGGACTTTGTGATTCCTAACTATATACCCTGCTATAATGTACTTTACAATGATTCTGCTAACTGACATTAGTAGAAAGTGTTCTGCATCGCAAACTATGACCTTGCGTGAATATGCGTACACTCTCTCTCTACTCCTCTATGTCTCTCACCCCTCTCTCTCAATCTTCCCCACCTCCTTCACCTCTCTATCTGAGTAATTAGGTAGAACGACCTTATCGTTAAAATGTGATCTGTGTTGTAATGATATATCTCATCTTACGTTGGTGAAGTGAAATAAGGGACTTCCTTTATACATAGTTTGAATCAAATCGTTCTAAACGTGGGCCCTCATGACACCCCTCCTCATGACGCCCCCTCCCCTCCACCTGAGACAGGGTATCGATAAGGTGAAATTCGTCACCCTGATCCTTGTCCATCCGCTTCAGCTTAAAAGAGGGAGACTCGAGCAGAACATTCAGATACGTTTTAGATTTGGAGATTCGCAAATTCATTTAGATTCACATAGATTTAGATTCTATTTAATTTTCTTGTAGATTAATTTTTTACTCTTTTCCCTTCGTTTTTTAAGACTCCTTCAAGTTAATTTCACTCCTCTTAGAGTTTTCAGTTATTTTTGAGTTTTACTAAGTTTTGACTTAGTCATTTTTATATCTGCCTTTTTGTTAAGCTTTTAGCGCACAAAGTAATTAAAGTCTTAGAGTACGTCAGCAACTTCGCTGATTACGTACATAATTCAAACCATTTTGACGAGCCTGTATCACTATCAGTATTTTTGTTAATGCCGCGAACAAGGCCAGCTCTAAGCGATCATCAGAGTTAGAAGTAGTGACGATTAGTAAATCGCCGACCCAAGCCTCCACCTGCCGACGTCCAGCCTGACCGAGACTTCTTTGCCTGACGACCTCCACAGGACCCCAGGGCCAGCATCGTAGCCAGACGAACGGATTGGAAGCTGAGAACGGGAGGAACCCCTGTTATTCGACTTCCATCTACCAGACCTCTGAGCGGCACCATCTGGACCCGTCTCTGGCCCGTGGTCGAAATCATCACAAAGTTCATTTCTTCAGGGAGGCGAATTCTAAAATATCATTATAGACTTAAATTTCACTCATTCAGTTATTTCTCTGTTAACTGGGTAGCAAATTCCCTCTTTCACTTCACCATCAGTAATCAGAAGTAATTTGTGCATTCTCATTCATATAAACACATCTGTCATTTAGTCATTTCCTATGAGAAGTTACACAATAAATCCTTTTTAATTAGACCCAACTGTGTCATGGTGGTATCTTTCCTGTATATCAAAGAATTTGAGTTCCGATATGAGAATTCCGATTTAGGTTATGATTGACTGATTTCATATTGATTTTGAAATAATAATTTGTCCAATATTGGACTGGTCACCTTCTAATAATGAGAGCAAGATTTAATCCTCAAGAATTAAATTGACATCACGCTACAATAACGTAAACAATTGTAAAACATTCTTCAAGAAGAGACCTAATTCTAATTATATTTTTGCATTAAATATTGATATAATAGCACTTTTTCCTGTTTCTCATTATCCTTGCAGTCTTAGATTAAAGCAGAAATATAGCAGACATCTCCCAGACTGTTATCATTGCACTGTTATAGACCCTCTATTTCCAAACCTTTATAAATCCCAGTAACCTTGGGGAATCTGGTATTACTAACTCTAAAGGGAAAACAAAATACACAGACATCTACACATACACAAGCTACCTTTCCAATTGAATTTACTATTTGAATTTACAATAAATAGCACACTAGCCTTATTTTGCCAGAACTGATCTTTTAACCTGAAAGGCAATTGATGAGCACAGACCTCCTCTATGGCTAATAGTCCGCTCTTCTACGATATACAAGTCTGCAACTGCAACCATTTTATACTTTTGGACATCTTTCCAAACCTTTTACAATGATTGTAAAATACACTCGTGTACAGGTGAAGCCTCACATCTCAGTTGTTGTACTTACCTGTGACACCACCGTCCTCAAGTGCTCCATAAAGACTGCTTGCTGTATTCATTCAGTCTTCAAGTTAAGTACATGTGTTTCCAAAGGATAACTGGTATCGGTGAATGTAGTTTGTGATATGGACACAATGCATTACTAGAAATGCCTATGTTTTTATAACGATTGAGCTTTACTTACATCCGCTGGATTTTTATGGAATTTAGTAGGCCGAATGACCGATCTCAAAATGTGAATGAATGTAAAAAATAATCTGTGGCTCAGATCCAGAGGTTGATGTGTTCTTTCTTCTCCCATGCTACACCCTTCCACCAATTGTCATGCAAATCGGGCTGGTAGTTTTTCCATAATCCTGCTGATACAAACAAACTAACTAACAAACAAACAAACTGTACCCAAAATACAACCTCCTTGACAAACTAAACCACAATCATTTGGCATCTGCTTCACTTGCCAAATCCTTGATGCCACATATTCACCACAGATATACAGTAGAAGAGAAGTACGTTATGATTTAGCAAGGCAGCTTTTCCTTCTGGTAGTCATGAAAGTTTCAAAAATATGTCCACATTAGACCTGATTAAAAACCTAATATTTATCTGTCTTTTATAAGAAGCGGATTTTAGTTGAAGCCTATTGAGATTTTTCTTTTCCAAACAAACAGACCTTCAGAATGATGTTACTCATTTGGATGGAGACAGTCAAATTAGGTCCCAGTTTGCTTTCAGATTGCCAGGTTCAGGTCTTTGGTCCCAACTCCCATTGCAATATGCAATATTAGCATATGAGATGTGAAAGCCAGTCATGTGACCTGACCCATCTGGGCTCAGCACTTCCTGGCGTGTGAACAGAGTTGAACATTTTTGCCCATGATTCCAGAGAAAATCCTATTTTAGTATAAAATGGCTGTTAATTTCACACTTAAAGTCCTTTCCACTCCTGCCTGGCAAATTTAAGTCTCCACTAAAACATTTGCAAACAGCAAACGAATTTAACCACCTTCACACCTTGAAGTATGCTGTTTGCAAAATGACCAATAGACATAATGTTTAAAAGTCATAAATGTCAGAGTAAAATCTTACATAATATAATGTTGATAAAGTGATTGAGTTCATTTAATGCAGTAAATTATTTTTGTCACCCTCAAGTCTAATCATCTGTCAGTAAATAATCATTAAATCATTCCTGTAAAACTCGACAGAACAGTCAAACCGCAGTCACTGCACATAAAACAGCAGAACATATAAAGGATCATTTCAACGCAGGGAAGGAAAGCTACCTTTCATTTCTCCAGACAGGTGCACGTTATAATACAATTGGTCTTTAATGAGCATGTCATGTTTGTGCAGATCTCTCTGAGCTGGAGGCCCGTCTTCATTCATTTTAGATGAAGTGCCTGGAGAGATACCACATTAATATTCATATGCTGATGATTACAGGAAGCAGGCAAAGATATTACTGGACTGGTAAGTGCAAAGAAATGTCAAATGTAAACATGTACAATATGATTTAGGGTATTTAAATGACACACAATTAGATTAATAGCTTGAACCAAACCTGACTGACCTCCATAAAAGGCACTTTTAATAATTATCCTCCAAGACATCGGGCAACACTTGAGGAAATTAACTTATAATGAGGGAATGGATTGATTTAAATGTTTGATATTTGATTTGGTAACACGTTGGAAGTGTTTCCCTTGGAAACCTTCGCCCACTGCATTAAAAGCGATACATTCCTTCATAGAAAGTGTGCAGAAATAACTCCACTAATAACCAACGTGTACAATGATGAAGTTGTGTTACCTAGTTACCGTTTTCTCAGTATGCTCTAAAAGCTCCAATATACCACAGAGATATATACCTGAAGATGCTAACGCAAGCAAAGATTTCCACAAAGGATTTCAGCTTTGTGCTTCTGAAGCATCACTTCTTAGTTGATGTGTGTGGATGGATGATTCCCAAAGTAGCTGAGGTAGGTATTGATTTGCTGAGGCTAAGAAAGATAACGGTATATCTGAGTGGGACTGTGGGGAACAAATGAATACTCCTTGAGAGGTTGGAGTGAATGTTAACACAACTCAACATGCACCAGTCTTGCCACAAGGTAAAATATTAGATTATATTTAAATATGTTTTATCTTAGTATTTTAGAGAAAAACAAGTCATTTTCTCATGGCAATAGTGAATACTTAGTTCCGCAGAGTGATGTTTAGGAACTAAACCATCTCTAAAAGTTTTCTTGCATCAAGTTGAACAAGAAAAGTTTGGACAACTACTGAAAACCTCATTTACAAAATATAGAATAAACATTTTTTTCTTATTTCTATGTGGATTTGTTGCCTCTTATAACCTCTGGAGGCAGCTGGTGATGGAAATAATGTGATCAGCTGTGTGTCGTGTTGCAGTGTACAATATGATGACATCAGGTTAATGAGAGATCTCCCAATGTTTGTTGCTAACTGAGGAAATCAGATTGCTTTTTGTTTGGGTCAAATTCCCACCTTTGTGTTAAACAGTTTGATAGATACAGAAAATCACTGATGAATGGCTTTTGTTTGCCAAATTAATACAACAACACCATCTTGGCAGTGTCATTATGGTAAGCCACCTCAACTGACAAAAAAAGCTGGGTAAACCTACTTAATATTCATCAGTAGCCTTCAACAGAGTAAATGAAGTGGAAAAAGAACAAAAACATAGACTTTGACGTTATTTACATTTATTCAAATTAACTGAACATATTTATTTCACCTTTTTCTACACTCTTCACTGCTTCTTTTTAATCATCATTTAGGCATAATGTTTGAGGTGGTGCCAGATAAGGACACAGTTAATCAACGGTAGGCAAATCTGAGCACTCACAATAAATCATGAGGTTTTTTGTTACTTCTCTCCTTTTGCTGTGAATGAGCGTTAGCTTTATTTTGAAAAATAGCTTTTTAATGCCATTTGTTCACTTCGATATTTTCCCCACCCTACTCAATAAAAGAGGGTTAACAAACTCACACACACAAAAAAAGTTTTGCTACGGCCATCTGTTAGTAGAGGCTTCTCCCTCCACAAAGAATGAGCATACGGGAAAATGTGAATCTATGTCAAACAATCTTAGATAGAGTCTAAAAATGAGCATGTTCTTAGCTGTGTGTAATGTTTCTTGTAACTTGCTGATGTACTTGGAGGGAAAAGCTAATTGAGTTTTGGAAATTAAATGGAGAAAACCATATGATTACCTGCAGGTGACTGGATTTCTGAATTTATTACCCTGACTTCTAGAAGCTGTTAGCCTGCTGTTATCCATACTTGCAATGTCTGACCCTTATACCAGCGGAACTGGTAAAGCCTTCAGTCTTTTACTTATTATCATTATTAGATGATGGAGGAGGCCTGTAACTGAAAACTTTGGCCACTTTAGGTATGATTAAACTTCACCATGCTCGAGTTCTGTCTCACCTCCTCCCAACCACCTGCTGGCATAACTTTATGTTCAGTATCCGAGAATGCTCACAGTACATCATTATCCACATGGCACTTGTATTAAAATGTGCACCAAATTCGAATGATACCGTTCCTACAGCTAGCTTTCCAATGGAGTATTACCTTACGGTACTGCTGTTTTTGTTTCGGGTGCACAGACAAGAAGCAAGCGCAACACCTTGTCTTAAAAAAATCATCAGACATGCAAGGAAGCGGATGCAAGTGTCAAGATCGTGCAGATAATTGCTTTTTTATGTTGGAAACCATGACATACAGTCAAGTAATGTTGATATTATGTCACCACCAGCGATCCTGATTCTGACTTCCTGATTTGTATATTTCTTACACCTGGTGCGTGCCATATCCGAGAACGCTGATCCAGAAAAAGGACTAATGCATGGATTGTTGTACCATGGCCATGCTCTTATTAACCAAACCAGAGTTTGGATTCAAATGTACCCAGGTAAAGTATGGAGTACCGAGTGTCAACTCCAGAGAGAACTGTCACCATTGCGCCAAGACTGTGCTAAATATAAGAGATTGGGCGAGGGTTTAGAGAAAGGAATTACAATCTAAATGTCATGTCCAAATTCAAAATCTATTGTCTATAAGTGCAAAGGACCATTTTAGGTAAATTGCATGAAGGTCCAGCACAGGGCATTCTTAAAATTTGGTGTGTGGCAGCACAAAATTACCCACAAAGATAGGAGTGATTGCCAACTTTGTAAAAGCAGCTGCCTCACCACAACAACAAATCTGAGAACTTACCTGCTAGATTGTCTGGAGGCAACAGAGATGAATGGAGCAATGTCAACTCTAAAAACTTGTCTGACTGCCACACTCATTCTCATGACCCTTGCCATGAGTTTGTAGCAAGGTCATCACTGATAAGACAGCAAGATTTAAATGATGAGATACATGGCCCAGTTGGCACTATTTGGGGAGTTTTTTTTTTTTTTTTTTCGAGTGACAGAATTTTTAATGGGAAATACCAAGTTGCACCACAGTCTCATAACACAGTACAAATATAAAACTACATATTGCAAACATATGGACTAAATGGTAGGTCATTTTTTTATGATCACATGATGGGGGCAAGTGGGGCATTGTAATGTATAGGCTTATTGGATTTGAAGTAATTACATACTAGTTTGAATTTGTTCCATTTAAAAAAAAAAAAAGGGACAGTGACATGTTGATGTGGTCCTCTACAGGCAAAGAAAGTAATAACTGCAGCAATTTAAACATCCACTCCATCTGCATGCACTAAGTGTTATAGCTGCATTTGTTGCAGCTTGTGGCTGTGGAACTCTAAATGTAATTTTGCGAATTGTTTTATCTCTCATGACCCTCTCTACATTTTTAATGTAAAGTTCCTTTAATGATAGTTGAACATTAAACATCCAAGCCAAGGTGTTCAATGTCTGTAGAAACCCAGCAGATATCTGAGTGGTTACGACATGGAGCAGCAGTGGATATTTTTGCATCCAGCTGAAATAGTTCCAAAATTAAAATTAAACTGATGTCTGTGACTTGGCCATGGGCATCTCCTCAGGATATTCAAGTGAAATCAACAGGCTGTCATTATCAGCCTCAGCAGGTTTTACTGCCATTCAGTTCGTTATATGTGTGTAGCATTACATTCAGATCCACAGCTTGAAAAATTATTTCGGAACAGGTCCAACAAATATCCTGGTCTGACCTGGACATCTTATAGATGTCAGTAGTGATTAAAAAATACTTTCAGAACCATTGCAATGACTAGTTTACTGTAATGAATTTCAGAGTGGGGTCTAAAAGTTTGAGACTAAACCAAAAATCTGTCATATATTCATGTAAACCTGGAAATATACTGAAAGTTTGAGGATTTAGAAACATTTCAAAACAGAAATCTTTGATGTGTAAGATGAAGAAGAAACATTTCAAATTCTGCGTATTTCTAGGTCAGCAGTCAACTTTTTGGCATTGATGATGCTAACTCAGCTGTGCAAAAAATCTGATTTCCTTAAGGTGCATCCCTTCAATTGAAAAAGCGTAGAGATGTCCCCCACGTAGATTAGATTGACTCATCAATGGCTTGTTCAACTTTCAGCCAGTGTTCACCTGTTACGAATATGGCTGTGCCTCATGTTTCCAGCAGAAATATGATGTCAGAAGTCATATTGTTATGGTAAACAAAGAGTTGATGCTGTCTAGGCTTCACATCTGAAGGTTAGACGAGGTCTCTAAAGGGGTACTGCACAGCACTGTATCGTAAGTATGATCAGACAGACCAAAAAGGAGCACACCATCAAAAGATCAATACATCAATATTTGTTCTCTGAGAGACAGAAAAAGCAACTTCATCACAGATACAGAACTTGCTAAATACAAAAACCCAAGACTCCCATCAGCTAAAGTCCTTTCAAAGGCTGGCTAGTAACAGTCTCAGAGGATGAGTAGCATCTCTTAACCACTTCTCAAGAGAGAGGAAACAAGTCCAAGCACAAAGGGTGGGCTAAGGCATCCCAGCATTTCACAGTGGATGATGGAACAAAGCCAGATTTACTGATGAAGCCAAGTAAGGGGACAAACACTAGATACAATGATACTGCGGTGGATTAATCCCGCAATGAAACATGGTGGTATGAATATTCAAATATGGAGGAGGGGGTTTATTCCACTGAAGTGTGACACCTACTGAATGGACTCCACCTTGATCACTCCATGCCAGACACACTACAACCTTTGGTAATCCCAGCATGACTCATAATGCATGTAGTGAAGACATCGAAGGAGTCCTTGTATATGTTCAGAGGCCTGGCCTCTAGAGCTGACTGACAGCTAACTTCAAATATAGATGTTGCTGAAAAGAAGCTACAAAATGTAAAACATTGATGTTTCACACATCTTCAACCTGACAGCACAGAATATCTTCACAGTCACCACTGATTCAAGGTGGACATCCAAGATTAGAGTCACCAATTCAGTATTAGCCTTAAGGTGAAATATGGTCACCCTGTCCCCTTCTGTTCCTGACTTATGGTGTTGAATAATGGCCAGAAGTGTTTTTGATCAACATTTTGATGTCCCATAATGTTAACCTTTGAACTTGTATATAAAATTGTCTTTTGACCAATTAATCCTTTTAGACATTTATGTGAAATGTTGTCAAATTTAGTGTATGGATTCTGCAGGTATAGAAACACAAGGAAAGTATCTTCTCAAGTCGTCTCAGACTTTTGGGCGCCCCTATGTTTGCCTGGGAACAATTGAATAAGTTGATTTTGAACTAATATATTTGCAATTCAGCCATTTTAATTAACCACAGTTACTGTATGTGCATAATAAAAACATTTTACATACAGCTCTATCAGATTTTATTGGCTGTGTCAAATAGATGTTACTTTTGTGAATTGATTAAAAACTAAAATGAAACTTGTGTCTCTACCCTGTGATTGTAAAACGTAACCTATTTGCTGGTCTCCTACAGTAACACCAGGTTGCCCTACTTAAGTGTAACTCCACTGAAATGAAGAGTAGATGTTTACATCTGCTGCTGTAAAATCTCCATTTGCATTTCTTGCTAATAGGTGGCACAACTCAGACTGGAACAAACCCATGACTGCAGGTTTGATTATGCTGGTGCTGTTTTTCCAGACACGACTACTGCATGATAATAGCGACCAGCATTCACAGAGGAAACACATTGAATTTTTCACAAAAGCAATGAGAAGTGAATAAAATAATGGCACCACATCTCTGCTACACGTGCTAACAGAATGATGAAGTTACTTTTCCCTCTTCTGTTCTCTTTTGATGACAATATTCAGGCACCAGAGCCCTAGTCAGCAGTCTTATACCATCGGGTTTTGCAAGCTGCTCAGAGAAGTCTGCTCCTAGCTGCTCTGTGTGCATAGCTGATACTTGTTGTGCTGTGATGTAGTAATGCGCTATTAGGAAAATCTACCTGTCTAACGAAGCACCACAGGCTTTTTAATGAAAAAAGCTGCCACATTTTCATCACTTTCATTAAAAACAACTGTGTTTTATTATTTTCTTCGGTGTGGATTTTCGTACATGATAGTTTTGCTGCCAAATTCATTGGTTTTAGCATTCAATTCACAATTTTTGAATCTCCACAGCTTCACAATAGGTAGGTAGGTAGGTAGGTAGGTATTTACTTTATTAATCCCCGAGGGGAAATTTTTTTCGCTACAGCAGCATACAGAAGCAAATAGCAATAGGTGTTGAATGCACCACACACAGACGCAAAGCAGCCTACATTTGTTTATTTTGCCTTATCCCACGCAAAAAAAAAGGCCTATATGCCGTCACACAGAACAGTCGGAAGATTGTGCTGCCTCTGTAACCTTGGCCACAAAGTAGTGGATCAGGTGGATAAAGACTGCAGCCTCTATGATGTTGTTTATTTCTCCCAGAGTGCTGTGCACACGCAGCATTTCTGAATTGGCAAGAGTAAATATTGACACCTGGATGATTTGTACATGCCTGGCAAAATCATCCTCCATGGCAACAAGACGCAAGGTCAAAAAAGATAAATTTATTTTCTAACTCGATTTGAGTCGCAGTATGACTAATTGGTGGATATTTTTCTTTCCGACTGTGATTGTTGGCAGCCTCTCTTAGGCATGCTTATTTGTAAGGATACAGGCAGATAGATAGCAATAAATCAAGTTCTCTTCAGGACCGTGAAGTGTCGACGAGCTTTCTGTGAAAATGGCCTTTGACCCGCAGTGGTACAATCGCCTCTGTATGGCGATAAAGTGTAGCAGTTGTTGCAGAAAGAAATGGGCTTTAGAGAACTGGATTTAAGCCCAGCCTCACTGATTGATGCCGGTCTATGGGCATGAATGCAGGTCTGAAGGTTAATTACTACCAGATGTTTATCTTTGCTAGTTTGTTAATCAAGTGAAATTATCCGTCTCCTGGGGTGAATGGTCTAAGCTATAGTATGCCTATTTTTAAAGCACCTCAATTTAAGTACAGTACATGATAAAACCTTGCATTCGGGTTATATGTGCTTCAGTTTAATCCTGAATTTGAGGCACACACCCTCATCAGCTCGGGTCAATTTAGAGTCAAAGTAGGAACTAATGAATGCCAACACACACACACTGACATTGTTGCCTGTTTTGATGTTAAGATTATTTCAGTTGAATTCACTTTTGCTACCTGAGGTCTCCATTTTAAAAGTATTTATGAATTTACTTAATGCACAACTGATGTGATCGATATTAAACAGCCTCCACTCATTCAAAAAAACTGGCTGTTTGGAAAAACCTCAACAGTGAAATTATCTCATACTTTACTTATGTGGCAGTGCTTTGTACAATTGGTGAATGAGAGAGAAAGGACCCTTAAGGACTAAACCTAAAATAAAGTGTCAAAATTAAGATTTAGAGTTAAATAGAAATTGCTAGGTTGGGAATAATCTGGGCAGTCAAAATGGTTTGCTCCAGCCAGCCTACGTATTTTCTGTCTTTGGAAAGTGTGCAATCTCTGGCATGACTCCTGATGGCAGCACTGATTGATGATGTAAGTTAGTTTTGGTCTGCAAAAATAACAAAGCAGTGTATTTTCAATTTGAAAATGTGGGAAAACCAACATGTGAAATGTACTGCTGAAATATATATTTGAAAAGTTGAGGATCTATCCTGTGAATGCGTTATCTTTTGGAAGCTAAGACTTTCTATCTACTTTGAGAGAAGAGGAGGAATAATGGGTTATATTTATTGCACAGTGGTGTGAAGTTTAAGACACCCTCTATAATTCTTTATATTGTGACCTGGAAATAGTCTTCCTGGTGTTTTTGTGATATTGTGTGTAGCATAAAGATGGGTGAATGGCAGATTGAGATAAGAGTCACTCCTTTGACTATTTTACAATCTCAGCACACAACTTCAAATCCACAGCGCAAGTGCATTTAGGGCATGTTTCATCCAATTTTGCTAGTTTAACAGCAATAATGGGATCGCAAACTTGGGAGCATGGCTCAAAACGGCTGTACTTGGTGCCCTGCTTAAATCGGGTGTGTTTTTGACAGAACATGAAATAAACCCATCAGAGTGTCCTGTCCCCTCAAAGAGCTATGTGAGCATGCACCTTGGCCAGTTTCTAACCTTCTCTGTAGAGGAAACAGCTCTGCTCGTTCACAGATGTGTACAATGATAATCGCGCACATTGTTGGTCAATTGTGCAATTGATTTCAGCTGCTACTGTTATGTGGTGGTGAGGTTACAAACCCAAATGCAGCACACACAGCAGATGACTTGGGATAACGAGCATTTATTTATAAACAGAACAGTGGAAACAGTCCAGGGAATCGTGAGTGAACACAGAACCAATTTTGTAACTGCTGTAAAACTGATAAACAATCTCTACGGGTCAGGGCAACTACTCAGACAGAGTCCGTAGGGAGAGAGTGTCCCCGTAATCCTCCCCGGAGTAGCTCATGCCAGAGCAGGAACAGGCTGGTGACCGGAGCTGAGACAGGCTTGGCCAAACTGAGTGATCCGGGCGGGGTCGCACAGACAAGGAGGCAGGCAGGCGGTCTCAGATGACCGACACCGAGCTGGAAGGCTGGGAACCTGGTGATCTCCATGGACTGACACAGGACACCACCCGGGGTTGACTGTGTGGCTTCCCCGTGGAGCAACACAGGATTACCAAGACACGTCTACTGGTGATCTCCGAGAAACAATGCAGGACGGCTTCTATGTCGCAGGTGATCTCCGTGGATCAACACTGGACAGCAGGTAAGCACCACAGGTAATTTGGCTGACAGGCACACTGGCAGGACTGCAGCAGGCAGGAGACAGACAGGCTGTTGCAAACAGAATTGCAGAACATGCAAACAGAATTGCAGAACTGCAGCCTGGTACCAGGTGAGACGATCAGATGAAGTGGCACAGGTGGAGTGCAGGACCGGGGTTCATATACTGCCAGGTGGTGATTACTGGAATGAGATGCAGCTGTGCCAGCTGATTGAGGTGTGGCAGTGGGAGGTGACAGGAGGCGGGCAGTGGATTAATCCACTCCCTCCAGACACACACCAAAACATGAAGCACATGACAGACAATAACAAAACAGGGAGAGTGACAGGAACATGAGGAAAAGGTGATAGGGGAGAACACAGGGACAGACGGGGATCCTGACAGCCACATAGCGATGCACCAACAACACACCTGACCACTCTTCATTTTAAGACCAACACACCCATGGGAGGAAAAGCATGCAAAAGTACATTTGCTATTTCAAAAATGTGACAACTGTGTCAGTTTGAAACCAGCAAAGACATTCATGTTGTGTTTGGCATTACAGCACCCAGTGTAAATTCAATGTAATAACATTTACTGTATTTGAGTTCCTAAGAAAAGCACTGACTTTGGCTACATTTATAATTTAGACAATGTTTTGCATTGCGTTCATTTTTTTCTAATTATCCATTTGCGTAATTGGTCACAAGATCAAGGATTATAGGCAACCTTAATCAGAATATAGTATTGGAGAATTTAGGAGATATTCTTTATCCTGGTACAAATATTATAATCACAGTGTTTAACTGTATCAATTTTGAATCCAATTAAGTTGAGGTGAAGAGAATTGTTATTTGTGGATGTTATTTTTAATTCTTAATTATTATTATTATTTTTACTGCCATAGCTATAGGAATGTGTGCGTGTTTGTGTTATCTTTTTCTTCCTGCTGGGAACTCCTCAAATATATCTGCAGATCCATTAAATCCAGGAGGGACAGAATGGCTTTCCCCAATAAAGTGATTTTACTCCTGTTCCTAAAAATAGCACCAAAAGTTCACCACTCCATAAGGACTAATATCATACCCTCCATAAATATAGACTTTTAGCCTACATTATCCTGTACGAAGCCAAGGAGTTGAGGAGTTGCATCATTATCCCAAAACCAGATAACTGTACGTGCAGGATTAACTCGACTTCTATGAAGCTCAGTTGTTGAAGGGCATTTTAATAAACTGAAACTGTAAAAGAGACAGTTGACTTCACTTGCTTATTTATTGTAAGTCATTAAAAAACCTCCCACATGTAAATTGACATAAAAGTGATAGGTTTAAGTATTGATTGCCACCTTGCAATCATCACCTGACAAAACTAGCCAATGGCACTTTATCAAGTGAGCAGTGGGAAATGACTGCGTGCTCTCAAGAGGAATTTAGGGATTAACTCTCCTTTATGTGGGAAGATAAAAGACAGGCTGGATTAGAAGAGAAATGATTAATGTAGAGTTGTGCATGGACAAAGACCAATACATATTCAATTATAATCCCCCAGTCTATAATCAAGATAACAAATGCCAAAACTGAACTTGGAGGTGGAGGCAGAAGAGGAGGGAAAACATAAATATAAATCAAGGTAAAACTGCATCTTTATATGTCTGTGTTTGTTCTTGTTTGATTTATATTATTTCTGTGTGATATAATTAGAACATTATACCTTCAGAGGGAGGATATTTTATTCAAAGAAAAAAAACTAAACATTCTTGCTAGTGCTTTTCTTTTCTTCCTATAAAAATTCAGCAAAATTGTTAAACCATCCTGATCTAATTATTTTTTATCTCACAATCAATGAAGATAGTGGACAACAATCTGAATAGCCACACTCATTACATATGTGATATTTGCTTTGAAGTGTGTTTTTCCTCAAGGTTTAACTTCATACAAGTGGAGTTCATGTTGTTAGCTGAGGTAGTGTTTCTTTAAGGCTCACTGCAACTACAAAACAAATTCAAAAGGGTCAGTCAAAAAGGTCACTTGTTACCTTTAATTTGTATGTTTGTTTGTCTATAAATGTAGTTCTTTTAAGGGATTAATAGAATAATATGTAATTAATTATAATAACCTCAGTCTTTAAGCTTATCAGACACACTCATGACTAATTTACCTTATTCATTAATGTGTCCATTACCTAAAATGAAACAATATCAGCATTTTGCTGGAATTTGGTTTAAATACACGAATGGTTCTGCCAGAGGAAAACCAGCACAGATAAAAGCACACGTGTGCACTGGAGGTCACCAGCAAACAAATATGTATAAACACTGAAAAGTAGACTATTGTTGGTGAATCCTTGTCACAGGATTTCAAAGAAGCACCTGAGCAGAGGGCAGCAGGAATTAACGGAGCAGTGAAAGCTGAACAGAAAGATATAGAAGAGTGACATTAAATGGGCAGGATTTTTACACAATCATGGCGTGTAGTTTTATTTGGAGCCGAGTCATATATTCACATGTAGTCTGGCTAATAAGGGAGAGCTGAGAAATTGTGTGCATACTTAACGAGGCTGAGCTGGTATGTTGGTAAATTAAGCTGTAAAGTCTTGTGATATAGTCATTAGAGGGCACTCTAACATTGTGCGAGGCAGCAAATTGAAACCTGCTTTAATGAATAAATGACCCGGTTTGTTTATATTTGACAGCACAGGTGATTAAAGGAGTTAATAAAGAAGGTGCAGTCATTAAGTCAGGACATTATTTCCTTCTTAAATATTGCCTTACACTTTCCAGGGTGAAGTACTGTACTCCAATCATGAAACTGTGGCATTGATGAAGAGATATTTTGTTCTTATCTTGAGCGGTTTGGCCACGACAAAGTAAGAGAAGCTCGCCCTCTGAATACCAAAGAAAAGGGTAAAATGAGGATAGATAACCAATTAGCGAGATGGAGAGAGAGAGAGCGCACGAGTCTCTAAAGACAGTTTACGGGGCGCCCAGGGTTCCTCCTGCCTCCAATTTGCAAGTAATGTGCAGGAGATGGTGGAAGACATGTTCATAGATGTTGCTGCTATGGACCCCTGCTGACACAAAACAATCCCTTGCTGAGGGAGATTAGGTGTCGTTGGAGAATTAAATATCAGACTTGGTTGTTGTTTGCTTTTCTGTTTACTCTCCTCCCTCCCTCTCGGTCTGTGATTCACAAGCTGACCTACATGACATAATAATAGTGTCTGGGGAAGAAAAAAAAAAAAAGTCCTTTTGGTCGTTTTCAAATTGGAAGTGCGTCTGCAGCACCAAGCTAGAATCAGCATGGAGCTGGTGTAATGTGGTTGAATCATGCAGAAATATATTGCTTTATTCTTTAGTCTGTGCTACTAAATCAATCTAAGGTAGGATTGCATGCGTGCTTGCTTGCTTGTGTGTGTGTGTGTGTGTGTGTGTGTGTGTGTGTGTGTGTGTGTGTGTGTGTGTGTGTGTGTGCGTGCGTCTGCTTGTGTGTTTGCACGCTGGTGAATGCTTACACGTGCACTGTGAAATTAACAGCTGTGGGCTATGATCATCCACAGTAAAAAGAAACAAGACAAAGGAAAATCAAGCACACAAAAGAAGAAAAAACAGCCTTCAGTTGTGCTTTGACTTTTCTGCCTCAAAACCAGTGACCCCAATCCCGGTCGCCAAAAGATGGGAAACACATCAGTCATACTGACTCTCATTTGTAAGTCCTCATTATCCCTAATTCACTTAACATTTTCTCTCAGCTTGGACATCACCACCAGTGGAATTTCATGCTGTATTGATAATGCTAGTTAGTCACAGTGATATTAAAACACACTCCCTAAACTGCTCTTTAGTGACCTTTTATGTTGTCAGCAAATTTGACATTTTGTTGCGCTGAACCAGAACTGGCTGTCAAATGGCAGCATTGACACGGCAAATACAAATGACATGTGAAGACAGTGATGTATGACAAGTGACATGTATGGATATGATCTCCGTCTTATAAAGGACAGGAATGGCCTAAGGGAGCAGATTTGAAAACATAGGAGGGGATGAATCAAGGCTTTCATTGATAGTGGTCCAACTGGGCGTGAGAGTGAAGGAATTTAAGAATCGCTCACGTCAGGCCGTTCACCTCGAACGTCGGAGGTGAGTACACACTAATTGTAGTAATCTAGTGCTGCCGCTAATCACGGTTAAGGAGTTTGCCCTTTTATCAGCATGGACTGGATGTCATGAGGACTCGATGACCCTGGCACCTTCAGATCAAGCTGCACAAGTGAACAAATGGGAGACAGCATGATACAATGGGGCAATCTACCACTCAAGGGCATTTCACTTCTAGTCACTTTTAGCCTTTCACAGAGTATGGTAGGTTTTTTTCAGCTGAAGTATATAGTGTTCAAATAAAATTGCAATTTAAGTGGTTCAGTAATGGTTTTGTGCTTTAGGGTGCAGTGTCCTGTACATGTAGAAGTAGCACAACATGTGTTTGGTGGGTAAATCACAAAAATGTAAAAGAAAATTGAAGACGAGTCTATTAGTCGGGCATTGTATACTGAGCAATTACAAATGTGATTTACAGCATTAGAAGCCACCACCACTTTCTAATTAAATGTGAGAATAAAGTTACTTTTGTTTTAAAGGTCCCATATACTTCTGGTGTGCATAGAAATATATGTTTGTTGTTTTAAAAATCATCTCAAAGAAGTTTTACATCTCTCTTGAGCAGCTCCGTGGAGCTTTATCCAGAACAAGCTATTTGGTGTCCGTGTCTTTAAGTCCCTCCCTTCTGATCGGCTGACTATTTTCTGAGTTACACAAGCCCAGGCCTATCACAGGGTGTCTTTGGGCTTTTAGCTTATTAGCTTTGTAACAGAGGCACCACTCTGTATTTTTTTTCCCACATAAATGGTTGTAAAGTGAAATCTGTTGAGAGCAGACATATGACATGAGCAAGAGTTTGTGACATCACACTAACAGGAAGTCCAAACGTCTCATCCAGACAGGAGAGCAGCTGAATTCAGTCTGTGTGTATTTCTTTCTGGAGAGTTATGACATTTTCACAATATTTAAATAGCACCAAGACCTGCTCTATAATATAAAAAAAAAAAAAGAAATGGCAGTCTGAATTCAAAGAATATTGGACTTTAAAAGCTGTATTACTTGATCTTGTTGCCACATGGGTGCAGTGGAACAAGCTGTAAAAACAAGATTACTATATTGTGTTAAATAAAGTCTGTCAGGATCCAAAAGCAACACAAAATAAGAAGTAGGAATTAATTTTAGTCGAAGAAAAGTGTTTCTCACAAGCTGCCCACGTTTACATTTCAAAATATGGGAGATTTTTTTACTGAGGAAAAGTTAAGCTTATATTTTCTTAAATTTGTTGTCCTGCCCTTCCATTTTCATAACAGCTAAGGTAGCTGACTGATTCATTGGATTGTGGGTTGCCAGGTTGCAGTGACAGATGTAGTGTTTGGATTGCGTGTTTAGATTGTGGTACATAAACATCTGGCAAACTGAGTAAGGTCAGACAAACATGTGTATGATGATCATGCATAATAAAGTTTGAGGGCCATGCAAATGATGGGAATTTTCTGAGTGTTGACTGTCTAGGATTCATGCAAGGTCAAAAACAGGCAGGAAATACAACCAGTTTATAAAACACTAAAGAGCTGATATACAGAGTGTAAAGATAATCTGGCAAAAGGTGGATAGTGGTATAAGTACTGAGTGGACTAATCAGGGAAGTGGATGCAGGTGTGCAGGTAGGCGGGAAGATCATGTGGAAGTGGCCGCGTCCAAAATGTCAGGGGAGTAAGTGAGTGGAAATAAACACTGGCAGAGCAAATGAAAGCGTGAACTGGACAATGAAAACTGAGGTTGGTTCGTATGTTACCAGAATCATAAGGAAATAAGGGAGGAATTTAAACTGTGGCAACATAAGGAGACACTCCATTAGTTAAAGCATAATGCAGACCATAAACAGCACAATGTAGTTTCATAGTTTCACAAGTGTGAATGATTTTGAGTCTTAAATGACAAGTATGGCAGCTGCCAGATAAACGTCTATAGCAGACTTATTTGGGATTTTCAGTAACTGTTTGCTGTTTCACTTCTACATAAATTATGGGTTTGATTAGATATCTTCCATTAAACTCTTCTCCATGAAATGAGACATATGCTTTGTCTGTCTTTATTGCCCATCTACAGTAAAACACCTGTGTTTTATCATAGAGCTAACTAAGAGGGGAAAAAGGACAGAACTCACACCCAAGCTAATTCTGCACTTTAGTTCATTTCAGAGCTGGCTTTGTAAGTGGGGCAGTGCAAGATGTGGATTGAGAAATCATGTGTCTTTTCTACTGTGATGAGGTGCTGTGAGAGCAGGAAATAGGGGTTACCCGTCAGCCTGACTTCTTCACTCGCAGTAACCCCAATTCACAATATTATTACAGTTGAGGTCAGAGTGAGCAGAAACACAATGTAAGAAGAGAGGGACACATGACCATACAATGAGCATCTGAGAGAGCCAGAGAGCGGCAGAAATATGGAGAGACAATGTGAGAAGGTGTATCAGTGTGTGTGCCATGCAAGTCATCGCAAAACTCCACTGTGAAAAAAGTGCAGCGGTGCAGACCATGCTCTTTTAACTTGTTTGATGTTGTTCTCTGGACCAGAAACATCTAAGAACAAGAGCCTGTCTCAGTGTCACAGTGAATATATACCACCTACTTCCAGCCCGCCTCCCATGCTTGTTGCTCCTTAATCCATGTTCTCAGTTTCTGCAGTTTCCAATAGCAACTAGCTGAACTAAAAGAGATTTTTGAGTTGATAGATTATTATGAAAGATATCTTTTCTCCCCTCTGCTCCATCTACCTCTGTAGATCATTGTGGAAGATGGTGCACATTTGTACTCTCAAGCTCACTGAGTTTCTTAGAGAGGAGAGAGCTGTGCGTGTGGAAGGGGAGGGAGGGAGGGGAGGCAGACTGTTGCACATGTCTGTTGCCATGGGGATTCTGGCGCAGTGACTATGCAGTAATGCGACTGCGGGAATGGAGGATTTGTTTTCGCAAGGGAGGCTCCAGCAAAAAAAATTGGAGTGTGCATGAGCTGGCACCTCAGCCACCAATTATATGGAGGGGGCATTTATTTTAGAAAGAGAGTTAGCGAGGCTTTACTTAGACTGGGAGCAAGGTGCTGCCTCAGAGACCGTTGATGTTTTCATACTGCCTCACCGTCCAGATTAAATTAAGGATCGCCACCACCTGAATGGTTAGGAGAAAAATACAATTCAATAAGGGGAAGACAATGGAGAGCTAATGGAGGCTTCATAATTGCATGTTCCCAAGATAAACGTGTTAATCAAAAACAAAGCCTGCATAGAAAACAGTAATTTACTGTTCGAGGAGAGGAGGCTGCTTGGAATATTGCCGATATAATCACTGGCACAGATGAATTAATTGTAATTAATAATAAATAAACTCTGTCCTTAATTTGCATATTATGAAAGTTAACATTCTGGCTTTTGTACTATTGGAAATGGCCTTAACTCTTATGTTGAATGTCACACTTCACAGTTCATAATAACTTATGTACGGGCAATATTTTAATGATAACAACATCGTGTCTTTGGAGCCCTCGAATCTAATTTTGACATCAGGCACCACGGATCAACATGTTTATCTTTAAAATTGCAATAACAGTTTTCACACATTTTGAACGTGGTGACACAGGAACAGTTATGTGAGACTTTTTGATTTGTAGAAAAAACATGAAAAACTGAACAATGCATTCAACACTATTCCGAAAATCCATTTAGATTCCTGGGAGACGTCTTATGAGCGTTTGTTAGCTGGAGGCAGGATTCCTAAAATTTGTAGTGGATGTGTAGTGTCAGATTCAAAATGCAGAACACATATTTGTCAATGGCATATTTAAGCTGAGACAAAGACTTACCTTATCACTAGTTATGCTGTAGATGCATAAGGACATATAGCATATCAATTCCTGCTTCACCATCAGGTCTAGACCCACTGATTACAATGAAATCATAACAAGTACATACAAAATGTACTCAAAAGTATCATTTAAGCAGAGGAAGTATTCAGACGTTTACTTAAGTGAAAGTAGCAATACTTCAATAAAAACTCAGGGAAAACCCCAAGTGTTATTAGCAACGTACTTAAAATATTGAAAATAAAACAAATCATATATATCATATATATGACCAAATGTTAACTGTTCTATGATGTTGATTATTTTTCACTGATGCATTTTAAGTGTATGTGGTATTTTACTTTTGCATTTGTTCAAGGTAAAGTAAATTTAAAGTCTTTCATATGCTGCAGAGTAGTTGAATCATTAACACTCAATCATTAGATTTGTACTTCAGTACAGTACTGAAATACATATACTTAGTTACATTTCTACTCTGAATTTAAAGTGTGTGTTTCATGCTCATTCCTAAATTGCCGGTGGTTGTCAGGGATAATTTATTTCCGTGCAGCTCTCACAGATAACATCAACATTAAAATAACTATAAAAAGCTATATTTAGGCATGTTGGCAGCCTATGGTTAAGACACAATATATAATCACAGCATCCTTTGTTTCATTCTCCATGTCATCTTTACTCGTCTTCTTTCCATGATTACTGTTTACTTATGAAGGGCTGAGGCCAAAGTATAAAATATATAATAACTGGAAACAGTGGGTAAAAGAGGAACTAATAGTTTAACTATTTATTATTTTTACTGTTCAGTATGTTTCTTATTAAACTCCATTATGTATGGAGGCCTTTTGAAGTGTAATACTTAGCCTAACCCTTTTAAAAAGGCATCATTGCCTTTTGACCCTTTCAGTGGGCACGGTAAGATTCAGTTTGTCCTTCGGAGTAGGAAGAAAAAAGGAACTTTTTAATTAGAACAGAAACTTCACTTTGATGCTAATGTGCATTAACCCTGAAAATAATCACAGTCACGATCAATGCTTTTTGAACAAAAATATATATTTTTTTAGGCTTATGAAAACATCAAGAAGAAAGATTTTGTGAAACTTTAAATAGAATAAACAACAATGAAACTTAAATATCTATTTAGAGCTTCTCTCTCAAAGCTGTATTCTGCTTCATCTCCCAATGATGTGGGTATGTGGTTGTGGTATGAACAGATGTGATTGACAGTGGTCTCACAATATATGCAAATAACCCCACATCACACATTTTAATTCAAATGCTGCTGCAGTAAATCCAGATTGAAGTGCGTGACGTTACCTTTTTCCTCTGAGTCCACCCACTTCAAACCAACATGGCAGAAACAAAAACACAAACATCAACACTGCTCTGACTTGAGCGGGAAATATTTTGTTCATGAAAGACCAAATTGCTGCTAATGAGAAGCACATTTGGAGGCTTTCAGACACAGGTTTCTTCTGATAGTTTTTTTTAAACAATATCACAAGAAAGGGTGTGCTTTAACTTCAATGATGCTTGCGGACCTCGGCCCAATCGCCTCGGACCACATGACTGTCGTGCCAATAAAGATGTTAAAGCACACCCACAAGTGCAATATTGCAATTATACAACAAGTTATCAACTAAATACAATATGGAATGAAAATGTAAACATGTTGTGGAGCACTTCGCTTTCAAATTATACAACTTTTTGTTAGTGTGATCTCCGTTTCTATGGGAAGAAATGGGGTATGATTAACAATGGGAAAACAATCAGTCGTGTCAGTAGACTCTTAGTGTTAGGCCCAATACTTTTCACTTTGTACATGCTTCCATTAGGACATATCATCAGGAAGCACTGCATAAACTTACATTGTTATGCAGATGACACGCAGCTATATCTTTCTATAAAACCAGATGAAACAAATCAGTTAGTAAATCTTGAAGAATGTCTGAAAGACATGAAGGCCTGGAGGACCAACAATTTCCTACTTCTAAATTCTGACCGAAGGGAAGTTATTGTACTTGGCCCTAAACACCTCAGAAACTCTTTCTCTAATCACTTAGGCCGATGACATTGTCTTGGCCTCCAGCACCACTGTGAGGAACCTTGGAGTTATCTTTGAAGATAATTTGTCCTTTAGCCACCTTATAAAGCAAGTCTCCATGACTGCCTTCTTTCATCTACGTAATATTAATAAAATCAGGAAAATCCTGCCTCAGCATGATTCAGAAAATCTAATTTATGCATTTGTTACTTCCAGACTGGATTATTGTAATTCCTTGTTGTTAGGATGTCCAAATTACTGATGGGATTTAGCAAGAGAGATCATATTTCTGATGTTTTAGCTTCTCTTCATTGGTTTCCTGTTAAATCATGAATATAATTTTAAATTCTCCTGCTGACTTACAAAGCTCGTCATGACCAGGCTCAACCTTATCTCAGATATCTCAGAACCAGATCATCCTGACAGAGCACTTCGCTCTCAGAACGCTGGCCTGCTTGTGGTTCCCAGAGTTTCCAAAAGTAGAATAGGAGGCAGAGCCTTCAGTTTTCAGGCTCCTCTCCTGTGGAACCAGCTCCCAGTTTGTGTTCGAGGGGCAGAAACCCTCTCTAGCTTTAAGGTTAGACTCAACACTTTCCTTTTTGATAAAGCTTATAGTTAGGTCTGGCTCAGGTGGCCCTGTACCATCCCTTAGTTATGCTGTTATAGGCCGAGGCTGCTGGGGGACCTTGTTATGCACTGAGCTTCTTTCCTCTCACTCTTTCACTCTCTATAACTCATATCTCACCATCACATCTCATTAAGTTCATGCTTTTTCTCCCCCATAGATTTTGCTTATAGTCTGTTGCCTCCATTTAGTTCCCTCGCTCGCATAGTTTCTGTTCTTTTTTTTGCAGATGTCCCGGCTGCTGAGCTGCATGTCTCTGCTCTGCGATTGTCAGCCCCACCAACTGTTTATGTTTTGGATCTCTATGCTGTCCTTTTCGCTCTCTGCTCTCCCCTCACGCCAACCGGTTGAGGCAGATGGCTGCCCACCTCTGAGCCTGGTTCTGTCGGAGGTTTCTTCCTAAGAGGGAGTATTTCCTTCCCTTTGTTGGAGGTTTTTCTCCCTTAAAGAGGAGTTTTTCTCTCCTAGCTTATGTGGGAATTGTTGAATTGTTGAGTTTCTCAGTATAATGCTGTAAAGTTCTGCTGTGAGGACTTTAATGTGTTAAGTGCCATGAAATAACCTGTGTTGCGATTTGGCGCTATATAAATAAAACAAAATTGAATTGAATTGTATTATGTAATGTATGCAATGTTTACCACTCCTGCAAGTAGGTCAACTCTTAGTAATGACCAAGCAACAGAGATGATTTCTGGTCCGTTTTAATGCTATAGAGATAGTCAGTATCTCAAACTGAATAAATACATCACGTAGAAACACAAAACTGATTAGGTAGCTCAATCTTGTAGTAACAAAGATAGCTGCTAAAAAAAAATATTGATGGACTCGTATTTTTAAGATAGTAGCACCTTGTCATGTGTTAAAACCTGGTCAAGGTAGCTGCTGCTAGGATTTTCTAGGTGTATAACAGGTAAAAACAACAGTATATTGCGTATTATATGACATGTAATTACAAATTGCATAGAGAAGGCAGAGTGATATTTCCAGTGATGAGCAAGGTCTTGTACTGATTTGAGCACATTCCAAATGTACAGTCGACCAATCAGATTTCTGGGTTGGAACTACTTGTTGTATGATGTTTGATCACTAGAAAATCAGAAAGAAGAAAAAGTAACTTTGAATTATTTAATACTATTTTTAATTTGCTTCTAATATAAGATATGCAGAGAACCCACCTGCTTTGGATGAGCATGTAGGTAACAAAAGGACAGGAGAACACTTATGAGTACAATGTGCCTATTATAAAAGGGACAGCTCACAGTGCTTTAAATGAGTTTGTAATTGTGTGGTATGGTTTAAGTAAAGGAAAAGTGATTGGCATGAGCTGCCATGTTGTGATGAGTGCTAACTGGCAGTAAGTTATTTCTCATAATTCAAAGTTTTAAGTAAATAAAAAAACTGCTAACTAACGTGTTTTTTTCATTCTGTTTGTATTATCTGATGTTACATCGTAGGTGCAGCAGTTACTACCTCCTGTAAAGATGGTCTGATAAGCATGAATAATCAGTGGACACTGTATCATCCATTTGTTGTCTTAAAAGATTAATGTAATGGCACGATGCAGTTCTAATGTTTTGCTCTGTATGTAGGCTAAAAAGTTGTTGTTGTTGTTGTTACAAAGATGCATTTAGACTGTGATAATTGGACTCTTCAGAAGTGATCATGAATACCTGTTATCATGCGACTATAGCTGTGAATCTACATGTGGCCTTTGAACACGAGACCTCTGCTTTGACTGCTTTAAATTATTCCTCCCACCGATCCCACATGGCTCATATATCCATTGTGCCTGGGTTGCATCCAGATGAGGGAAAATTCATACCACAAAGGAAAACCTGGAGGATCTCATAACAACGTGAGAAAAAAACAAAAACCTTTGCCAACCAAAAACCAAAGCACATGATTGTATGGTACAGCGACAGCAAAATCTAGTCTTTGTACACCAACAGCTGACATCTGACATTTTTCACCTTAATAAGATGATAAAAGCTCCATGTAATTGTCAAGAGCAACTTACATTTAGATGCATTGTGTCTACAGTAGACCCACTGTAACATTTCTTGTACATTTAACGTTAGAAGCCTTCAAAAAATTCGGAAAAATTATTTACTTCAGCATGATGAAACATGCCTTTCAACCTGTATGACATTCTCAGAATGGCACAAGCTATTAGGGTCACCGTTCCTGATATGACAGATGTCACTGAAGAGGGATTTAGTCTGCACATTACCTTTAAGTACCCTTACAGACCATGAGGATATAAAATAGACACAGAGGCAGGTGCGTCTGCAGTACCGTGTCACCGCTGTAAACCACTAATTACATTAACACAGCAAGGAACACTTAAATAAACAGTTAAATTACTAAATAGCTAAAGTGCTATCAAAGGAATTGGACAGGAAGCAAATAGAATCAATATGTGGGCATTTATCCATTTTTACCAGTTTGGCTCATAAAAACCCCCCAAAAAACAACAACTCAGGAGACACCAAATGTGTCAGTAATGAAGCCAATTAATTTTTTTATTATTTTTTTTATCAAAGTCTCAGAAGAGGTTTTGATACAAAGACAGCTCAGTTAAACTATGAGTTTGATTTTTGAGAGTAAACTGGAGTGTTTCTGACCTAAAAAGACCACGTAAGTTATTTTCTCTTTCAGCTGAACATTGACAACGTAACAAACAATAAACATATGTCATCCCTATAGAGGTAATCCTTTGGGAGGCCGAGGCTAATTGCCTTTCCAGCTTCACCTCTCTGGGACAGATGTAATGGGCTTGGGAATTTTTGTTTTTTTTGTTCCTGAGACAAAGATAATCTGTCTGTGAAGCCCACAGTTTGGAGTTGGTTATAGAAATGTACCCTCTGTTTTCCACTGGGAAATCTCCAATACGTGATCCTCAATCTAAAAACCATAATGAGGGCTATCATCAGGTTGCTCGTCTTACTTTTCAGTCTTGAGCAATTTCCTGCACCATTTGTGACTTTCATTAACACTGATTAAAGTCTGTGGATAAGCCATAATGAGACATATTCAACCCTTCCAATCTGCTGTGACCTTGAGAAAAATGTGACAAAATATGTTTCAATACTGAAATTAAAACCACGATCAGGATGAAAGAATATCTAATCAAAGCCACTACATCTGTTGTTAAAATATCGAATGTGGCCACAATGGCTAATTAAGGATAAGTGACAAACCTACAATTTACACTACCAGACAGGATAGTAAGACTAATTTACCTCATTTATATGGTCTCACACAAAGATCAGTATAATATAGTAGAATCGAAAGTGTACAGTTCAACAACTCTTATGCAAATGCCTGGTGTAATACCGTAGTGTCAGGTGAACTGAAATGTAATTTATAGAAGAGTCACTTTTGCAAACTCATGATTTACCAATAAGGACTATTTTTAGTGTTTATGAAATATATGGCACAAGGGAACATCCAAACTGCCCTTTGACCTTTTACAGTTTCTTTACACAAATTTACACAACTGTTCTGGTGTGCTATCATTTGCGAATTTGGATCTGTTTTTGGGAAGGGACACAATGCAATTTAACTTCTCTCTTTGCCAGTTCCTTGAAGAATATTGAAACAATAAATGCACGTTGTTCATAATGAGACTTCAGAGGTTGAAAATCAAGAGCTAAAATATTTCCTCGCCTCGTTTAATGCAGTTTTTGCTTGTGTTGCTGAATAATCATCATTCTCACAATACTACCAAGAGATTAAATAAGTGTTATATTACATTCCCCTGTTCTTTAAGCCATGATGCCAAATGTTGTCTCGTCCTGGATTGCCCTCTCAATTCCATGGAGTAAGAGAAGAGGACATGAGTAAATCCCCAAACCCCATGAAATCGATATTTACGCGATCACAACTGTGGCTGAAAGGTTATTGCACCTTCTGTTTATTTATTTATTTAGTTTAAGCCTATTTTAGTAGTTTTTCCTCTGAATTCCTACTGTAAGATTTATATTGTTTGTCTCCTTTACGGCACTAAACACAAAACTGCTCACTGTTGACTCACCCTGAGGTTGCTGCAGCCCACACACTCACTGATTAAACTGTTAATAGACCTATAGAAGGTGTGCGCACATAAATGTACTATGATTATAACATTTAAGACTAATAGAGCACAAACATAACAATGACAATTATATTGTTGCTTTATTAACACATTTTGATATTGCCAATAAGTCCAGGACCTGATGGCATAAATAGTGTGAGAGAGGTAGCATTTTGTCCCAAGCTAACTGTTTTGTCTTTCAGTAAATGTCCCAGTGCAGCACAGTGTGACATGACAAGCAAACATAAACAGGTATGGTGATGGCTGCATTCCCAGAGGAGCCCTTCAGGGCTGCTCTGAGGAACACTAACAGTGTTCGTGTTGACGCTTGCACTGGACACCCTTACATAGTTATTCCTCGACCTATAATGGTTTTCAGTCCAACTCAAATTATTGTCATTTTTCAGGCAATCCTGTTGTACAATAAAGAGCTGCTATATATATATATATATATATATATATATATATATATATATATATATATATATATATATATATATATATATATTAACACAGAACTATGATCTATAATACATTTCAAGCTTGGTAATTATTTTTCATGCGCAAGGAAATAGAACTGGTTCCATAAATCACTTTGCAAGCATTACTGTGAATAGCTAATTGGAGAAACTTGGAAAGTGGAGAAGAGACACTTATGTTTTGCATCATTTGAAAGAGTGTTCATCCTTAGTTCCCTCTTCAAGAGTATATAAATATGATGTGTTTTATGTGAAGGCTTCAAGCTCTAAGCTGTGAACTGTAACCTTATTGATTTACAATAATAATGAGTAGATCTGGTGAAGGCTGATGGTATCAGTACTCTAGTGTACAGTATGTGACTGGTACCCAGGCAACCATTGCAGCTCATTATTTTTAATAATCCCTTCCTTTTTAGTGTGTTAGTACCTGTTTTAGGTCTCCCACTGCTTATGCTGCCAACCGCTGCCTCCTCAATAGAGAGAAGAAAATGTAAAGAGATTTACATTCCACCAGGTTATCCCAGGACAAACCTGCTCTCACTTTGGCACAAGTGAACGCATCCCAGTTGTGCTGGTGAGCTCCGTGCTGAGCTCGCAGCTCAAAGACAACTACTCAACTGTAATGATGCACAGTTATTAAATACTTGCCAATAATCTGCCTCTGAAAACATCTGCAGACAGAAGAGTTGTTTCTGTGCCACAGTTGGATAATGGAAGACGGCGAGCCACAAACACTATTCTAAATAAATAAGTGAAAACTAGCAGGGTGCTCGTTTTTTCTGTGAAGCAGATCACTGTAACAGCTCACAAATCAAAAACATATTAATGTTCATTCATAATTCGGAGTTTTCCCACAAAGAAACCCAGTGACTGTATCACGCAAATGACAACAGTATAGATAATTAGCCCATGTAGCCCATTTTTGTGGGATAGAAAAACAAATAAAATCTTTCTTTTGCCATCAGTCTTTAACAACAGATATTAATGTTAAAAAGGAGAGAAGCTTTGCACACAGTATGAGGTGCTGGTAACTGCAAGAGGACTGTAAATGTATTTTTAAAAATGTTGTTGTAACTGCACACTCAGCCCATAAAAATATTTATGATCAAGGATCTTTAATTAGTACCGGCATGAGCAATCAGCACTTCAGGCTCATGAAAAAACATACAACAAACTAAACACCTAAAGCCCCTATATATGTGCATTTGAAAATTATTGACTTAAGCAACTGCTAGTAGTACTATAAAAACAATGTGCACTGTAACAACCAACCCACAGTTTTCACCAGGGTGGTCTCATCATTCTACATCTACTAATAATTGTAATCCCAAAATCATACACGCAGGGGCTTTAACAAGGTGAACTCAGCAGCTCACACTAACAAGTGCTTGTATTCATGTGTGTATGAACGACATAACATAATTGTGTTGAAATATATAAATTACAGACTGTCCCATGTCATTTACATCCTCATTTATATAATTTAATCATGCTTAACGTGTAGCTCTGGTACTTGTGACAGCACCCTGAAGGCAGCATAACATTCATTTGTGAGTTGAAATTTATGCAAACCATAGTCAGTCTGTTACAATTTCACTCCAGTGCACAAAAACACTAGTTGACGAAGTTAAATTGACTCTGAGAGAATGATGGACTCAAGAGATGTGGTGAACTTACGCCTCCCAGTCCACCAGGAGCACTCCTGCTTCTCCAGATGGCCGGTCCTCCCCAATGACTTTTGCTCAAGCGATGCAACAATTCGCCTCTCCACAAAGCCTCGCCGACTAGATGCAAAGAAAAAGACTGAAAACAGACTAAGGCTGTAGATTCTTGAAACTGGGCTTGTTATGAGAAGCCCATCCCAGGTAGGACTAGACAAATGTGTCCCCATAAGTGCAAGAACACATTCAAAATAAGTGTTTGTGTACTTTGCTATTTCCCCACCAAACCTTTAATGTAATTTAACTAGTAGTATGAAAGATATGTAAAAAAATTTTTAAAAAAAAATCTATTGTGTGACAGATAATGATCAATTATTATATTAGGCTACAATATAAATATATATAATTATTTTTAAGAAGCTCTGTTTTTTTGGCTTATTAAATGTATTTGGTCCTTTTGCAAACATGATGGTAATTTGAACTGCATTATTTTCAGTGTTCCTCTTCAATCTGTTACCAGACTATTGAATATGCAGTTATCATCACACATCTGTCTCACATATATGAGCTGGTAGGGGGTTACTAAACCTAGTGGTAGCCACAGGAGGCCCTTATTATTGACATACAGTTTATGACTATTGGCCAGTACCCATAACAGGTTCAACAGACTTTTGTCGTCATGGTAACAATAATAAACACATGGTTAACATCGTGACAGTCGCAGTTTGATTAGGTCTAGGAAAAGGTCATGGCCCGGGTTACAGTATGCACATTACTTGCATACATTACGCTACTTTAAAGATTTATGTAAGTAATTGTCATATGTAACTTAAAACAAGTCCCTTTTGTTTTTTTCACTTCCCGATGCAGCTCTTTACATTACGTCACCCGCCCTCCTCCTCTGCCCCCGTTAAAAGTACTAAAGCCACTATTGGAATGAATGTAACCTTCTGGCCTAGTATAGGTGCAGTGTGCCCAGTGGGTTCACTAACCCATATGTTCGGGGGAGAGATGTGTAATGATAATTGCCTATTCAAAAGTCTGATGACAATCAGATCGAGTGAACTTGTTTAATGCTTTTGATATTATTTTATAATTTTAAAACCAGTGGTGTTTGTGGTTACTTTGCTGGCACAATACTGCCACCTGTAGATCAGTTGAACGGTGCGAAATACTTGGAATGAATGTGTTCAACACCCTCTTTACTGGTGAAAAATTCTCCCAGGTATCTGTCTCATGAGTATGCACTGCTTCATGTATGTGAGGCATGGAGAGCCGTGCACTGCCTTATAAGATGCAATTACAGCACCCAGCTGTTCTGGACCTCGAGTCAGAGATCTGATATTAGGTTCAATACTTTTTGAAAACCTTTCAAGTAATTACCTCACATGACACCACTTTTCAAGAAGCATTGCCCCACTTGAAAGGTAGTGTTGTATTACAATAAAAGCCTGTTACCTATAACTATACCAGATCTGCCACTCTAGTACTAGTATTAGTAAATTGATTGAGAAAAAGGTACGGAGGCCAACACAAGCCCTGCATAGTGGTCACACACAGTATACTACATGCTGTGTTTACAGTAGATTCTAAAGGAATAGCGCTAATTAGAATGCAACCTTTGGCCCGTCTTTGCTCAGAGCTTGAAAGGGTTGATTGAAAAAACGTCAATGTCTTCTAATCGCAAAGCCTTTACATTGTTTTGTCCGCCCTCTGGTATTGGCATACAATTTACAAGATTTCTGTTACTCATTTACAGTGTAGAATATCAAGGGCACAGCATCGGGCTTCCTCTTGGCTATCGTATTGATCTATGTGTAAGCAGAGACAACATTAAATGAATCTAGTGAGGCAGTAATCTGTATGGCAATGACTATGTCCTGAGGAGCAGAGGTGATTTGTATTCCAATATTACAAATTTTATGCCCATAGAAAGTGTATAGGTCCTCAAATTTCTCAGAGGCTGGTTCGATACTGACACTGGAAAGCATTTGGTTCAGACTCGGCAACCGGTACAACAAATAATGATGATACAAATTATGATTATTACACACATATTTTTACAGAAAACATACTCATCTAGGTCCACAGAGGGAAACTATCATGTGGACTAAACTTTACTTTTTTTTTATCATGAATTCATCTGCAGGTAAGCATAATGCACCCGTATAGCTCATCACATCTTGTGTTCTGCTGGAGTGAAGCCATGCCATTACCATTGTTACCAAAGAGTAAAACCAATCTCTCATACAACCTCTTCACAGCTCATTACATGTTTAAACACCAGCTGGACAGTATTTTCAGCATACTTCCATCTTTTAACTTCAAAACTTTGAAAGATCAGTTCATTTGAGCCCTTTCGTTTCCACATTTTCAAATACAGAAGCTATTTTGAGATGGCATGTCCATGTCATGTCATTACATACAAACACAAAACTGTCAATATGGTCCTCATTTCAACTTTATAAGGTGATAATATGTTAATGTTGCGTGTGCAGCTTGTTGTACCGCAAACATGTGAAGCTGGAATATTTTGGCAATAGCCTTCTCAAGATACTCCACATTTCTTGCAATTCAGTCCTTGAAGCAGCACTTATTTCATTTAAGGTCATGTTTTAACTGATAATGAATTATACATATTTAGCTGCAGGCAACCACTGTTGTGTTTAACTATACAGAGGAATAACAATATTTTTTTGTCCTTGAACAGTTGTGTGGATTGTATTTAAACCGTCAACATTTTAGACTCTCTTGTTGAAGGAAATATTTCCTTCCTTGATCCTTTTTGTGAACCTACTTATTCCTGATCAGGCTGACAGTGATTCTGTCCTAACATGCACCAAGCAGAAGGCAAAGAAACAGTCTGGAGCGTCTGGCAGTGACACAGCACTGCTTACCAATGAGCCATTATGCTGTTCGAAGAAAATCCTTCCATTTCCTCCCCATGATACTGTCTAGTCAACAGCGCCTCTGATTCCATGGTCACATAAGTGCACGTAATTTCACCCCTAATTTTAATATAAATTTTGCCCAAGTGAAATATGCAAGAAATACACTATGTTTCTCCACACGACTGTGAAGGTACAATGGATGAGCTGCTCTCACCACTGAGGCTGGCCGAATGAGAACATCATTAGAAAGCCTAAGGATTTAAACACAACCACAAAACCAGAATAACGACTGCAATCTGTGTTTAAAAGTACCTCATACTGTCGTGTAAAGTAGCAGCTTTGTTTAAAAAAAATTCCCACCAAACTGTAATAAAAGTAATCATTAAGGTGTTACAAATATATTCAGAACAGTTTCTTCGCCTTTCTGACTGTTTTGTCACGTTCTATATTTACAATAAAACATTGTTTTATGTCCTGTAGTTTTAAGGTCTTAAAAGGGGGTGTTTGTTTTATGCAATGTATTTTTTTTTAACTCCTGTTTTTATCGAGAGTACTTTCACACAGAATGTGAATGTTAGATTGTGAAAAGCGGCTTTTTTTTCATCGAGGTTTCGCACCGTGAGTAAAGCCATCAACCAGTCCCATTGTGTGAAAGTGACACAAAAGTCCCATCACACAATGGCATCTTGCTAAAATAAATAAAGCCTTCCCAGAAAAAGACCAGATGTGCAAGTACCCCATGCCATGTGCACTAATGCATTACTATATCATCATGGATACTGGCTTTTGAACTGTGTGCTGATAACAAGCTGGATGATGTGGAATCCATGATTTCCAAAATGACCAAATATCAGGACCATCAAATATTAATTTTCATCTATATCCCTTGCATACAGAGATTTTGCCAAATTCTTTGAATCTTTCAATGATATTATGTAGGCTACCGTAGATGATGAAATCCCCTAATTCTCTGCAATTTTCAGCTTTTCTGTTGTTACTGAAGTGTTTCCACTTAATTAGTTGTGAGATGTGTGATTTTTATTTTTTTTTAGCTTTACACTACTTTTCCAGTCTTTTGTTAACATTTTTGCTGGCATCAAATTCAAAATGAGCATATATTTTTCAGAAAATAATAACGTTTCTCAGCTTCAACGTTAGTTATCTTTGTTCTATTTTCAATTAAATATGTTTTTACACGATTTGCCAATCATTGCATTGTGTTTTGATTTATACTCTACAAAGCGTCCCAACTTTGTCTCTAAAAAGTCTAAACATTGCAGCAACTCACATTTCAAAGCAAAAAAAAAAAAAAGAAGACCTTTCAGTATTGAAGTCTCTCAAACTTTTTGTTAAAGGACTGTCAAAAAGTCCAAATGCTGTTTGCTGTACCTGGTTTACCCTGTTAATGTGAAGAGGCTATTGGATGCCAGGAAGCATTATTTTTAGAGAGAAACGATATGTTGCACCAGGACAGCGGTGTAGTTTCCTGGACTACAGACTACAAGGACATGCTGCATTTGTTTGTGTCGAGAGCATCGTGTCGGCCAGGCAGCCGAGTAGTACAGGGCTGCCTCAGGGGACTGAACTGTTACCTACAGCACCTGCCAAAAGCGTGTAGTCTGTGACACTGCCTCCTTCACACTTGAGAGTGAGATAGCAAGAAATGCAGAATTCATGCTGTGTTCCTCTTTGACTTGTATGCGTCTCACTACGAAGAACACATTAAAAGTTTTGGCTCAAAGGTCCATAAGAAAATATTTTAATTTTTCTGTTTACATTTGTGTTGCTTAATTGAGCTTCATTTGCCATTTTCTCTATCTGTTACTTGAATTATACTTTTATGAACATCCAACATGGAAACTTTGATACTGAAGAAAGTGTTCTGCAGATATTTCAGAGCTTTAGCTGAGACCTTTTTCAGAATCTGTGGCTTTGGGGGAACCTTTTTTTTTAATTTTACAATATTTTCATTTGAATTTCAAATACAAAATGTGAGTGAAATTGACCTCTTATTATAGCATGAAAAAGCTGCTACTCTATACCTTCAGCTCTTAGTTGTACTAACTGTTAACTTACCTCTGAGTCTTCAGATTTACCTGTGGATTATATCTGGAGATTCATTCTTTCAAATAGGAGGAGCATCAGAGTCCAGTGGCGAGCTTTGTTGGAGGTGTGATAAGAACCAGCTGCTTCTTGATGACAGTAATGTAAAGCACACAGTCTGTGACAGCTGTCAGCCGTCCAGGGATGAGGAGCTACCGACTGTGTCTGTCTGCAGATAGCCATGGTAAGCATCACCTGGACTGGTCTAACAGTGCAAAGGGGGGGGGGGGGGACTGTTGGTCTTGACGAAGCTGAGGTCATCCTGTGAGGGCAAAAGACTCCACGTGGTCTATCATTAAGTTGTTAACAGTGAATTTTGTGATTGTGTCACACAGTGAACTATAAGACCTACTGAAAGGGTAATATCAGAGAGCTCATGTCATTATAGAACACCTTCAGCATCTGCCTTCTTCACTTAAAAGTGTAAGATTGAGTGTATTGACGCTCATTCTAATGACCAGCTATTAGACAGCACCAGGCCTTTCGTCTGGCTGCTGAAGCAGAGCATTTGCTTTTTATATGAACTATCTCGGTCTTTCTTCACATTGCTTCGCTTTGATCTTTGCAGAACCTGCTTGCAGAGTGTTAACATGTATGACATGCAAGAATAACATGAAACAAAATAATCTATAAGGAATAATTTAACATCAAAATAATGAAAGGTTTTTTAAAAAGCTGCTTTACTGGCATTGGGAGTTATTTTGAGACTTGCCCCTAAGTAGAACAACAGCATTAGCTCTTTCAGCAAATGTCCAAAAATGACATATGTTTCTATTGAAGTGACAAAAGCCTCTAGCGGTTGTGACTCTTACCGAGAGTCAGCGTTGCTTTTATGACCACAGTCTTTTTCGGACCTTAACCAAGGCATTATTTTAACCCAAAACATCATTGTTCCATAAGACTAACCAAGTTGTTTCATGCCTAATTTAAACCGAACCTTAACTTGACAAATGTTGCACTGCCAAGAGTCAAATCAGAAAATGTGAATTTCATCAAATTCTTTGCTAAATGTTTGGCCAAACACAGATGTGATTTGGCAAGGATGTGCCTGTGGTAAATACATAGCCAGAGATACGGAGCTGAAAAAGACTGTTCACTACCACCCACAACTCTCTCACCAGTGTTGTTAAATCAGGTGGAGGATGATAGCCAAATGAACAAATTACACCTCAACCACGCTTTTTTGCAAGTGTAAACAAAGTTTTTTCCCAACTGATATTCAAACACACACATCCTCCACTCATATCCTATCAAATACTCCATTCAACTATACATTTCTTCCAGAAAAAAAACAATGTGAAACAAATAAGTGAATTAATTATATTTATATTTTCTAACAACATCTGAGTAGAAAGGTCGAAACGTCACAAAAAGAATACCCTCTGAGTGTCACTTTTAGGAAAAAAGGTTGTATGTTGACTGAACTGTTTTACTCCTTTGTCTATTGTATATTCCTTTTACATCATAGGATAAAATCCATCATAATCTGTAGACAGAAGATCACCTTGAGATCAGATGTTGTCACTGTGCGATAGAGCAGCAGAGGTGTCACAAATAGAGTTGCAGATATATTCCCAGACAATGATTCACCACTCTTTTATTTGCAACTTCCTTTACATATCAACACATTGAATCATAGTAGGTGTCTTATGCAAATATAGATTAATTTGCACCGTTTAGACAACGTAAAGTACGAACACAAACTGAAAATGTTACATTCGTCAGTACTGAATTATGAGAGAATAACTAGTGTATGAGCTAGTGTTGGGTGCTGTGCTAAAACATTTCTCACAGGTAGACAGGTGGGCACAGTTTTAAGTGTTAATGTTGTGCCAGGAAAGGAGAAGAGAAACTCAGAGTAAAAGCCTGATGCAGGTGCGTAGGTTTGACACTGACCGAATTTTGAGGTGGCTGAGGTGCTCTTGACACTGTGCATGCATGAAAGAGGATGTAGGAATAGTTGTGTTTTCTTTTGTCTGTTGTGGATGCTTTGATCTCCTGTTTTCTCCTCTGAGAACAGCTGACCTGGTCAGAACAGTTATCTTGTGCTATGAGGGGCAGTAATCTTTGGCACAAGGTCAAAGTACTGGAAGTACACATACATTTGTTAACAACGTAATATCATTGACAGGCACAGGGGAGATATGGGAAATATTGCTGCTTAAATAGACCGCCAAATTTGGGAGGGAGGGTGTGTATGTTAGATGTTTATGGAGCATGAGTATATCACATGATGCAGAGCGGAGCAGCTCGACTTGACTGTCTGAACTAGCTTGCTAGGATCACTCCAGTTTCACCACAGCAGCCATTTTTTATCATATGACCTCAAACATTGCATATGTATTGTGCTCGTAATGAATGTCGAGGTAAAACAACTATTTAATTCAATTTGCAATTGTTTTGACAATCGATGAATTGTTTCAGTCATTTTGTAAGTAAGTAAGTAAAGTTGGAGTACTTCCTTCTTTACTCTGGTTTATATCATTGTAAACAGAATTTCTTTGGACGGTTGGTTGGACAAAACAAGACTTTTCAGGATGTCTCTGAGAGATGAAGTTATGTTGGACATTTATTTTCTAGTTTTGAGTTTCTGTTTCAGAGACTAAAGGATAAATTGAGAGAATAAGGCTGCTCAATAAAAACACAAATAATCTGCCCTAGTAACATTAGCTCAGAAGTTACCTGCTGAAATGTATCTCCATACAAGACTTTGTGATACAAACCTGGAAAACATAGTCCAACATTTCATATCTTCAGACTTTAGGGAGAAATTTAAGAAGTGCTATTTTTCAGTCTTGCTGTCTGGAATTTACAACCTGAGCTGGCAAAAGAAAGAGTGAATGAATGCTTTTGATAGATTTCCACAATAAAAAAAAGTGGCTCTCGCTTGGCTTTCAGAGGGAGTCTGGGTTAATCCTGCACATGTGAGTTATCAGACTTTTTGTTACCCTTTTTGCTTCGCTCTTTATGACTCTCACTTCCTGTCTTAAGTCCTTTTTTTACTGCATGGAGGGAGGACAGAAGGAGGGCGAGAGGTTTAAAGGTCAGGTGCCGGCTACAGAAAGTGTGGAACACTAAGCCTCACACACGATGGAGGTAATAATTGCCATGATGTTAACTTAGCCTGCAGCATGTGTGTGCTTATTATCTAATATGATTACTGCACATGGCTTTTGGTTTGCCCTGCACGCTACCCACCTTTAATTACAAGTGCACTTCTGAAAAATACACTAAACCAATTGCTCAGACTTTTTCTTTTGTTCTCATTGTACAATCACATTGAAGTGTCCGTCATATTGCATGTCAATAACTGTAAGAGGTCAGACTGATTAGATTATACAAAACACCAAAGTAGCAAGGTAGTTCCTGTTTGTAATTGATCAAGGCTCTCCGAGATTTCCCTCGAAATGTTCTTGAATTCATTTGAACTGTTTGTTAATAAATAACAAATAAAGGAGCTGACATGATTAAAGTGTTAATAACAAGTTGTGACTAAATATTTGGCTCAAGCCATCTCCTGGGAAGCATGTTCACATCAAGTTCCACGGCTAGTACGCACTCACACACACCGCCCGTAGTGTCAAAGTTGCATAGTTTATGAAGCCAACAATTCGTCTCAACGTGACCTTCGATGTGTCAGCAAAAACAGGAGCGCGACTCAATTCAGAGGCGATAGGTTAGCGAATGGCTTATGATTGAGCACAGCTTTCACCCCAGTGATTAAACACACAAACTGACACCCAGTGTTTGATGAACAATCTGTATTCTTTTAATAAATCTTTCAGTGTAGGCTGTGATGGGCAGGGCAGATCAAGTGGCCAACGGTCAATGCAAAACAGCGCTGTAATAGTAGGCCACTTAATGTTTGGGGTAAAACCTGTTATAGGCCACAGTTTTTCTGAATGCTCTTTTACAGAGGTGCCCAAATGCTTTCTTATGAAGAGCCAAAAATGTATCTGGATGGAGGGCCATGAGCCAAAAATAAATGTTCATGTGAAATGACATTTCCTTCAAATGTAATATGTTTTACTCAAGATGTATATTCTAAATCTAAAATAAAATTGCAGACTAACTTAAACACTCTTTAATCTCTTTAATAGTAATTTTATTATTTTGCAGAAATTATTCTCAAAAACATAAAGGATCTATATTTTTCATGTTGGGGGGGGAATTTTACATCTGTTCTCTATTACAACTAAACAAACCAAAATAAATGCTGATGGTGTTTTATTGAACCAAGAATTAGTTTATGTCAATCCGAGGTGGAAATATTGCTGAGGATGTTCTTTTAGGCAGTAATTACATTGGTGGTCAGCGGGGCAGGTGCTTTTTCGGTTAAATATACATACACAGTTAGGGTGTCACAAGAAACGAAACTTTGTTATCAAAATTCTGAAAATGGGATGTTTCTTGTGGAAAACCATCAACAAGTGTAGCTGAGGAAATAGGCCATGGAGATATTTCTCATTTGATTCAATGATCAGGGACAATTTACAGATGACCAAAAGCCAGAATGCAAATGAATTCACAATGCGTTTGCAGAGAGGAGAAAACATTTCAAACGTATCTGAGCAGCTCAAAGATAGACATCGAGACGTGTATATAGAATTCAAAATGAGAGAGTTTCAGTTGTTCATTTTATATCAACAACATGTCGTCACAATGTTCACACGCTGACTTGCTTCCATCATTCTTTATGAATCGCAACGGCTGCTTATGTTGTCGCTATCTTCCGTACACAGCGTTCACAGAGCTCTAATGTTAGCTCGTTCAGGCGAATGTAGGGATAGCTCATGAGGAGACGGGAGCTAGCTATTGCTTGACATTACTGTTCAGCTCCTTTTACTCGTGTCTAGTTCAGTTTTATGTAAATGTTATGTGCCACTGTTGGAATTAAGGTTCATACCAGAACCGTGTAAGTGGTCTTCCTGTTCTAATTAACGTCATTGTCAGTGTGTAATGTCCTGGCTGGTACCTCAGTTTAAATGCTGCCATAGGAATTTGAGTGAGTTTTATAACACAGTATTGTTTCTTTTAAATACTTGAAAGCGACATGCCACTGTTTCTTCAAGTAAATATGTTTTCTTGTTATTTATTACACCTACGCTATTTATTACTTGCAGTCTTTTTTTCATATTTCAGACAGCTGGGCTTTGCAGTACTGTAGAAATGCTCTCCCACCATACAAAAGTTGGTTATTTTTTAGATTTCAGTACAGTTTACTATATTTATCATAACAGTAATGTATTTTTTATTAGTTGAAGGTTCCATCCTACTCCTGGGTCTGGAGTATTCTTTAACAACAAAAAAAAAAGAGTCCAGGTTGAAGCACACTTAATTCATCAGTTAATTTTCATACTATGGTATTGAAAATGGAATAACAAATTATGGATTGAAAATGTCATTGTTATCATTACATTTTGGTAGGTGGATATTCCTCACTTTTCTTTTTTGGCAAGCCATTGGCAACATATTCTGGATCTCCAATGACCCAGGGGCAGGTCATGACACAGAATTTAAAAAAACACTGGTCTACACTGTAGCTCGTTCACACCAGAGAAACAAAGGTCATTTTTTCTGTCTGCAAAAGCAACACCCCTGGATCCATTTCACTGCCCATTGTCTAACAATACATATTTAAGCTCCCGATGGTCAAACAAAACTCTAACCCCCTTTTGAAAACTAAATTAAACCAGTAACTTGTGTTGTTTTCATATTTAATGCATCTTCACAAGTCTGACAAGTCTGCTCAGTTACTGTTAAGTCTGCAGTTATCACTGTTCTGTTAGATAACACAGTCCGATGACAGAATAGTTATATAATTATGGGAAGTAGTACACCCCAAAATCTGAAAGTATTATGAAGTATACACTCCATTGGCTTGATAGGGAAAAAAAGTTTGTTTTGTTTTTGTGAAGAATTGCTCTTATGGTGACTTTAATTCCTGCCAATAACAAGTTTTAACAGTGGAGGAAAAAGAAAGGAATTTTAATACAACTTCTCAAACCACCCCTGCATCATCCACTATCCATCTGTACACTCAGTACTATTGACAAGTAGGTTACACGTGGTTTGACACATTTCTGCTGAAGGTTTTTAGCAATGGCATGGCTCTAGGGATGGCAGTCTTGGTCCGTCTGTCCACTTCTTCAGTTCAGACTGAAATAACAAGCAACTGCTCAATGGCTTGTCATGAAAATGAAGACGTTAATAATGGGGATTAATACGGACTCACTGACTTATACAGTATATTGTAAACCAAAAGAATGCGGGCTGTGTAGGCCTTCTTTTTTTGTAAAATAGGAAAGTACTGACTTTTTACAACCTCTTTCAAACCCACAAACGTTTGGTGTTAAATACTTAATGATTGCTCTTAAGATGAGAATCCCTTTAAATTTCAATTAAGTAGTCCTTTTGAGAGTTCATCCTTCACAACCCTTCCCAACTATCTAAAGCACTAGTACGGCTGCCTAATTTCAAGTTAGTTTCCAGGTAAAGGCCAACAGTCTTTTACACTGTTCCCAATCTGTGTTTCTGTGTCCCTGCAGTTTAACCTTAGAGGAGTTAAAACTGAAGGCTTTTTTCTGAGTCCACTGTGCTAACGACCAGGCATGCTGCCACCAGAGCAGGTGAAGTTTGAACTAAAGGTGGCTTTTGAGGAAAGTCGGGTCATGAAAATCAATAGGTTTCTCCCTGTTGGGAGCATGAATGTGCACAGCACATTTCATGCCAAACCAGCCATTAGTGTGAGATATTCTCAGGTCACAAAAACAAATGGTCAGATGAGGGCAATCAGGAAACACATCACGTAACAGAGATAAGGTCTCAGTGTGCTTTGTATTGCTAAACAATTCATTATCATATTAGACTACAAGAAGCCCTTGGTGATTTTCTTCCTTTCCACTGCAGTTTTTCTTGATGTCAGCTTTGCAGAGTTAAGCTCAAAGGTACCACTCAAGCTGGAGGTTAAGCTTTTAGCTTAGTGATGTACATTCTCTTTTTTGTGAGGCTGGAAGAATGGACTTCTGGTTTAGATTCCTGGTCACTTGAGTGCCGATAAAAGTGGCTTAGAGACAGTGATCAGTGGCGGGCAGATGTACTTTGGAGTCTTTATCTCAAGAAGGCCAGAGCAGAACAGAAAAGTGAAGAGATTTCAGCCTGCCCACAGTCACGGCTTCACTCCAAAAGATGATATTTTACATTTTGCACAAAACGAGAGTGCACTTCTGGCCCCAAAAAAACTTCTGGTTCAAAATCAGGAACATGTGCTGCTTAGCATATTGTTTGGCACATTAAAGCTGAGATCATTTTTTTTTTTACCAATCAAACATTTGGAGAAAAAAGGAAAAAATAACACTTCCCCTGCTGCATGCAGAGGAAAAACAGGCAGGATAAACGATTGTTTAACCTCCCTTATAATTCCCAATTTACCATCAAAGCAAATATTAGGAATCCAAACCGTTCTGGGATTTTTTTTTTTTTTTTATCCTTGTATATGTTATTTAATGTAGAAAGGGCTATCTAACAATTCCCAGAGCTGAAGGTGAGTGGGACATCTGTCTCCTTTAGGGCAGCTTTTCTATTATCATGCCACAAGGCTTCCCTCGGGACATTTCAGATGGAAGCAAATTCAGACGAGGCCACGATCCCAGGGGCATCACTGAATCTACAATCAGCAGAACAAGGTATTCACTGCTGTCTTTGTTGCACAATATCAAAGTTCAAAAGTGAAGCAGCTTCCATTTACAGTCTAGAAATGTCTCGCCCAACTTTCAAAGGTATCTGGTATCTTGTCATATTTTACTGTGAGTAATTGATTTTTGGTGCAAGATTTCTCGCTGCTTTCTCATTATGACGATAGTTTATGTATATTCAAATGTTGGGCATGGATACTGTGTGTAGATTAGATCAACTGAGTTTATTTGGGTCAAAAAACAGAAACAATGAGCTTAAAGACGCTAAATCTATCAGAGGGTACAGGGAGCTGCGAAGTCACTGACTTTCTCACTTCAAGCAATGCTGCTGTTGTACATATTTATATAATCTATTTCTTATACATAAACATAGTAATTATTGTATCTTTAAGAGTTACAAAATGGAGTTTTATTACTAAAGGAGACAGAATGATGACATTAGAAAACTGCAGCCAATGAATACTCAGGTTTTGTTCAGACTGCAGACAAATCGTTTCTGTAACACTTATAGCAAGACAACTTGGACAATTATTTTCCCCCAAAGCCATGATGTCAGATGCTCAGCTGTAAATCCCAGTGAATGTTGGAATAGGAGAGAACAACTGAAAACAAAAACCTAACTGTTCATGGATTATCACTTTTGATGTTTATCAGTGGCAGGTCACACTTGTTTATAGGGCAGGAAGGGCCCCTTGGGAGATGAGAGCAGCTGCAGGAATCAAACATTATGTATACCCCTGTGTAACTAATCTATGACTGCATATGCCCACCATAATGGGATCTGACAATTCTACACAATGCTTTTGCAATGGGGATAAGGATAAGTTGTACACCAGAGTTGGTCCACAGCAGGCGCGTGGGTCTGAAGTCATGCAGCTTGATGTAACTTGACAACATAGGTTGTGTATATATAGAAGGACAAAATATTGGATGCAAGGAAGAGCCCCCAGCAGGTATGTGCCTTAAGATGTCACCCCTTTCACATGAATCAACAGTAGAGCAGGAGGGGATGATTGGGAGGATGGTGCCGGGGGGCTACAGAGACCTTATCGTAAATACAGCTACTGGAGCAATCATGTACAGAAGTGCAGAACACCCATGTTACAGCCACTGCTTGCACTTATGTCCTTTGAATTTTAACAGGCGATGGAACCTCAAGTGGTGCTATGTAATTATTTTCACCCAAGCAAATTAACAACACAACATCAACAGCTGTAACTTTAATCATTGATACAAGGACACACACAGACATTTAATTTTTGTGGGGGGGTAATAACATAATATATGATACCTTGTCTCAAGGTCAAGAGGCAAATATATTCAGGAAAAACTCAGCACTAAGTACCTACGTGATATTACGTTTGCTGTATGGTAAAGGACGCTGTCATAAAGGGTGTGTGTAAAACAAAGTGCAATCTGTCTGTCAGCTCATGTTAAATGGAGTGCACCACTGATGAGACATGCAATCTGCCGTCTGCTTTTGTTAGAGGCAAGCAGTCACTTATGAGTCATGGCATTTAATATAGATTTTATATATTGCATACATTTTGGGGATGATGGAGGCAAGGTGAAGCATATTCTTCCTATCATTATTTGATGACATCATGTTGTTGACCAGCAAATGTCAGAGATGACCTTCAAGAAGAATAAATATTATGAAATATTTAATCCCATTTACGCTGATAGATTCATGTGTAATGCCAATGGATTGCTAAAGCTGGAAATTTTCCTCCACACAGGCACGAACCATTGAGTTTAAAAATAGGATCAAACACTGTAAGCAATGCAAATCAGTTGAAGTGTGTTCATGGGGAAAAATTCAGTATTCCAATTTCACTTTTACCTCAGCTGATGCGGAGGCATTAACTGTCAATCCGGTAGTAGCCTTTCTTCATGCTTTTTACATTACAACTACGTGAACGTTTTATGAATTTACTTTGAAATCCTCACAGTCATGAAAATTCTTCCATTTTTATACCAACAAGAGCATTTATTATTCTTCCAGCACTGCATTCCGTGTGGCAGAGAGGTCAAACATGAATCAGAGCGGTTCTCTAATATAAAAATATCGCCTCAAAGCAGCCAGCGGGAGAGGCAGTTAAAGATATGGGCAAACGCCAAGAGCAGCGTTTGCAGTATGGCTGTTGGATGTTGCTGCGGCAATACTATGTACAGGGAAATACGTAGAATTTTAAAAAAAGCATTGTCCTTTTCTGAACCACAGGTGTTTAGTACCCGGTAGGAAAAACCCATTGTTGCTTCCAGCTCCGCAGTTGTGTATTACTCCTGTTCTCACTGCTTCTGATCCTCTGCATTGTCACCTTGAATAAGAATATGTTCTTAGTGAACTCAGCCAGTAAATTAAGGATTAAAAAAAACGATCTATCATGTTCATTTTGTCGGAGTTTGTTGTTCCAAACAACAGATGCATGCTCCTTTTAACATCTCACTCGACGATCACCCTCACTTCCCCCTGCTACCCTCCACAACAAGAAAACAAGGGGGAGAAAAAAGAATAAAGAGCTAGTGACATACTGTTTGGATGACAGTCTGAGTGTTATGGCATCAAAGGAAACCTGCCTTTTCGTTAGAACACTCACTCTTCCCACCTGTGCTTTGTCAGGTTAGACAACGTGCCCCACCATGATTCAAGACAGCCGATGCATACTAATCCAGCCTTATATACACCTCTGCAGCCCACAGACCAGCCAGAAGTGGCAGCCTGCCTCCTTGCGTCGCTGCGTGGCACCAGTACCACTTACCTCTGCTGCTGTCTGAGCTGCCATGGCCCCTAGTGGCCCGTACACTACAGGGGCGAGAGGTCTTACTGTGCATTTACTTTATAGCTGTGGGTTTATGTGTGCCTCTCACAGGACTGGAAGGAGGGCACATGAGAGGAATACGTAATTCATTACCAGCAGGGCCTTGTGAGTACAGTACATCTTCATGACACATATAGGAAGTATTAAAAAGGGGTTGCTGTTTTATGTGGCATTTCCAGGCATCTATGGAGTGCTCTGACATCAAAGCATGTGCCATTATTATGCTTTCAGAGGGGAGAAAAAGTTCACATCCATCAGGGTGAAATGTGCTCCTCTCTAAGGTAGCCCTGATGGCTGGGATTCTGTGTCTCTTAAGACTTTGCTGATAAATATTTACGCCCTGTAAATATTTGAGGGCCGAACAACATGCAGGGCCGTTTATTTAAGTCATTTTGCACCTTTCATTACTTTTATGAAGCTTAGAAAAATGCATTTAATTTTCCCTCGCTATTAATCTCTAGCCCAATGAGATGATTAATTACACTGTATTAAAGGCTTGTCGCAGTTAGAACTGTGTCTCTATTCATGAAGGCCTTTACATGGAGCTAAATTTACATTTTAAATGTGCTAATGGGCGGGATGTTCTTATCTGCCAGGCTTAGGTGGGAGGGCAAGATGGGTACAGGAGCAGAGACAACGAATAAGGTGGTCTGACTGCGGAGGGTGACAAACCGAACCGGAAATCCTGCATGAATAGCCCGGCCGGCTGTTTACAAACCACAGCACAAATCTCATGCAATCAGAGGTTTTCAGTGTTTGGTGAGAGGAAAGACAAATTTGTCCTATGGCAGTTTCGATAAATGGTTTATTGAAATAAGAGTTGAAAGGGCCAGTAAAAGCACCTTGTCACCTCTTTTATAGTAAATGTGCTGTGTGATTATAGCAAGGGGTTGTGGGGTTTGCAATTGTCTGCTAATTGAATTGTGTTTCTAATATGTTTGGAGCACAATAGACGGGCCTCGTTAAGTGCCAGTCTTGCTTTGAAAGGACCAAACACACCTCCCATATTGGGGGGGTGTTTTTCTCCAGAGGAAATAAATAACTACTGTTCTTACTTATTCATTTGCATTTATGCAATCCATTCATCTCTACTCAGCGCAATTAAGATGTCATTTCAAATAAGCAGATCTATCCTAGAGAGATGACACTGAAGCGAGTGAATGTTTAGAGGGGAGAACTCAAGGTTTCTTATACCCTTGGAGTATAGCAATTTATTTGACCTTCAGATGGTTTTAAAGGGAATCTTATTCAGCCATGTAAAGATAAATGGTTTGTGTTAATGCAGAGGTATGCTGCTTGGATACAGAAGAGACTCAAAATATGTTCGACTTATGGCCTCCCTACTAATAATGAAGCCTTGTCCATCGGTGCTCTAGGAGGAGATAAATGGATGCTGTCTGTTCATATGTCCACCACTCCAATCCTACATACAGTCTCTCTCTTTCTCTCCAGTTCCCTCCTTTTCTTTATCTGTCCTGCTCTGTCTCTCTCTGGCTCCCTTTCTCAAGCATATTTTCCTGCTTGCTCCTGCACTATCACACAAACACGCTCTCACATACCCTTGGAAAAAATGAAAAGGATGTGGGGGGAGTATAGAAAAAAAAATGAAATGCATGAGTAAAGTTTTAATAAGGGAGAGAGGTAATTTGAAAAGTCTTTGGAGGTGTTTGGAAATTTATCAATAACAACCAGCTGGGATTTCATGCATGGGAGCATTTGGTGTAATTGCCTGCACATCCCTGATAGAGGTTCCTCTTCAATAACAAAATATGCTATTTAATGCAAAAAAAGACTGACACGACTTACCGACTCTCCCTTTTTAGCTTTGTCTAAAACAGTTCATAAGATCCGATGGCAGTTGTCGTCTTTGACCGTTAACAAAACAGCTCTCATTTATTTCATCTTGATCTTCTTTGTGCCAACTTTTTCTGCTTGCAGTTTTATTCATGTTAAAAAAAAAAAAGAATCGGATTCTTAATTTTCTGAGATCGCTGCACTTCAAAGGCATTCATTTGCATTCAGCAGCACAAATTTAAAGCCTCTTTTTGAAACAATAACATTCCTCCATGTAAGTCATTCCCTCTTAGAATCTGAGCCAGCCACAGAGGAACACTACGTTTTTGTTAAAGTATCACAGGTTATTGGTAATTGCATTCATTAGCAAAAGAAGATATGTGAATGTGAATTATAACCCATCATTTGCCCCATTAAAGTGGCATGGATCTATTCTCTTATCTCTGAGTATCACAGAAGGGATTCTGCGTGTTGTGAGTACCTCGGGGCACCTGAGGACAGAGTTTAAATAACACATCATCGAGATTTGTTTGTTCTTCATAGGCATGATTCAAGCGCATAGAGCGACGATACGAGCTCCGACCACAGGCATCACAAATGGCATAGATCGATGCTGAAGGTTTTTAATAAAGAGAGCAAAGCTGCTCTCACTGCCAATTCATATATCACTGAAAGGCTGCCATTGTTATCAGCCTAATCAATGAAATAAGTCATGGACAATAAAATAAAATAAAATAAAAAAAACAAGCTCAAAAGTCCAACCGGACCCCCATCCTGGTTTAAAAAGTAAATAGTAACCAGCCACAAATTCACACTGCTGTTTTCTTTCATGTGGTTTCCTATCAAGGCGACTGTAAAATAACATGATCGCCACCAGTCTTGGATATATTCTGTCTCTTTTGACACTGACAAAGAAGGTGGAAATGACTTTTCACGCCATAAAATGGTATTTGAATTATTTCACACAAACTACACATGAATGATAAGGTCATGGTCAATAGTAACGTAATCATCCAAACTGGCGATTGGATGTGTGTTTGTCTGACTGTCAGGAGAGAGTCGTGCGGAGGGAATCCGCTGCTTACTACTGTGCTGGGAACAAGCTTAGGGCCTCATAGTGTATTACAGCAGGAATAACCCACACTGCCACCCCTGTTATCAAAATTGCTTGGGAGGAGATTGCTGCAGGAGGTTGTGTCTGTCTCCGTGTCCCGGTTCTATATTTTGTTCCCTGCCCAAGGTGCTTCACTGATCTCAGGCCAAAAGCTGTGTGAAAAATTCTGCCAACTCATAGAGGATGATAGCTAGAGGAAAGGAAATTCAACAATCCTACACAGCGCTGGTGAAAAGGAGAGCAAATAAGAAAGCGAGAGAGAGAGGTAGGTGTGCGGGGAAATGAAAAATGAACTGGAAAATGAGGACAGAACTCTAGTCTCTTATCTCCTCTTGTCGTGATGTTCTCGCAGATAAGTACCACGTAAGTATGTTGTCAGGTCTGCTGAAACACATTACTGACAGCACCACAAGTTCTGGGGAGGTCTTGCAATGCTGTTGCTTGGCTAACCTTTCGATCCAGTGCACTTTTGGTTGCTTGTTCACTGAGCTAGAAATTCCTTGGCCAAGGTTTATGGATGCTGTGGCAGTGGAGAGTCTTTGTGGTTGGAATGGCTGTCTTGAAACTGAAAGGTCATATAGTCAGTCCTTGCAACAGCTGTTATACATCCATCGGTAGGCACGTGTGCTGTCAAAGTGTGTTGGGATTCCTATCTGCTCACTCAGTCGACCTATTTATAAGTGTCAGCTCCCACAAATTTAAATAGTAAATAAGTGTTTGTAAATTAATTGGATTATAGGTTAGTATGGAATGCTACTTCCAAACCTCATTAGTCAAAACAAGTTAGTACATAGCTGATTTGATAACAGCCACTTCTTGTCGTTTCAGAAACATTTTTCTTTGGATTTTGCAGTGACCTTGTTTTTCTACGGGGTGGCCTTTATATGACTGATATGGATTCATATTCAGGGAAACAGTTGCACTGGAAAAACACATGAAGCTGACGCTTTGTATAGGGGTCCTGTGAGACTTGATGATTTTTGTTGTGCTGTTGAGTATTTTTTCTTTAAGTGCATGTGCACTCCAAGTCTGAAATGTGCAGTACAACATAAAATTATTTGAGGGTGAACATTATCTTAGACCAGCGTTTTTCAATTGGTGGGTCACAACCCAGAAGTGGCCCATTTTGAGTGGATTGTGGTTGTGTTCGTGGGAAAAAAACAGTTGAGGGAGGAAAAAAGGCCAACTTTTACTTTGAAGTCAACAGAATATCTGATGCTATGCTTTTATTTTTAAACAAGCAGTTAGGAGGTCCACCTCTGGGGTCCAGCTGGGTGTGCAGGGCATCCCGTACAGCGGATTCCACCTCCCAGATGAGGGCCTCTTAGAGTCTTCGTCGTCTGGAGCCAACTGACGGGAGAGCACGTCGGGTTTGGTGTTCTTATGACCGGGGTGGTAGGTGATGGTGTAGTTGAAAAGGTGAAAAACCTTTTTTGGCGGGCTTGGCGAGACTTGAGCCATCTTGCTGTAGTCCCGAATGAATCTGCGGTAGAAGTTGGCAACCCCAAACACTGCTGGATCTGTTTACAGGTCAAGGGAACTTGCCACTCAGTTACCGCCTTGACCTTCTGTGGGTCCGTTCTGACCTGACCCCTCTCGATGATGAACCCCAGGAACTGAACAGACGAGACGTGAAATTCGCTCTTCTCAGCTTTTATGAACAGTTGGTTCTCCAGAAGGCGTTTCAAGACTTGACGGACATGGTAGTGGTGAGTAGATCAGGATGTCGTCAAGGTAGACAAAGACGAAGCGGTTCAGGAAGTTGCGGAGGACGTCATTGACTAGGGCCTGGAACAGGTACTCAAAATGTCCCAGAGGAGTGTTAAATGCGCTGATGAGAGGCAGAGGATATTTGTTTTTGATCGTGATCTGGTTTAATCCTCTGTAGTCTTTGCAGGGGCGGAGACGCTTATCCTTCTTCGCCACACAGAAGAAACCTGGTCCCAGTGTCGAAGATGAGGAACGAATTATTCAGGCGGCGAGCAAGTCCGAGATATACATCTCCATTGATTCACGTTCCGAAGAGATTATTGAGCTGACTAGAAGGGAACAAGGCACCAGGGAGAAAATCGATGGCGCAGTCATAGGGGCGGGGAGGAGGAAGCAAGGGGGCACGTTCCTTACTGAATACCTCTCTTAGTTCCTGACATTCCCGGAGTACAGAGGCGATGCTCAGGCCAGATTCAGGTGCACTAGGAGGAGAGTCCTCTGGTGGGATAGCCCACCTGAGGCAACGGGAGTGATAGGTGGAGCTCCAGCCTGTGACTTTTCCTTCGAGCTCAATCTATCTGGGGATTATGTGAAGTGAGCCAGGGATGCCCAAGGACCAGAGGCGTCTGTGGTGTGGGGAAAACGTAGCGCTGGAGACTCTGGCGGTGATTTCCAGACATGAGCAGGGACAGAGGATGGGTACAGTGAGTAATCTTGGCAAAGGAACTACCATCCAACGTACTCACCAAAATGGGACGTTCCAGTACCTTGACAGGTATCCGGTGTTTAAGAACTAAGCCCAAAAACTTTGTTCAGCCCCAGAGTCTGAGCGCTGACAGCGACAGAGGACCCGATGGCAAACATAATGTGGCCGGAAGGAGCAGGCGAGATTGGGGGTGGAGAAGTCTCTGTGAATCACTCGCCAGTATCCCCACAGTTACCAGGTCAGGCAGTCACCCAAACGGAGACGTCGCTCTCTCTCCTCAGGTGAGAGATGAGCCCGTCCGAGCTGTATGGGCTCCTCAGTAGAGGTGGATGGAGAGGCTGGGCGAGGTGAGCGAGGAAAAACTGGTCTTCTCTGTCGAGGCAGAACTGGAAACTGCAGGTGGCGGGCGGAGGCAAGTCTGGTGAGCTGGAGTGTGGGACCTGTAGTTCCTCTCCCTCCGACACTCTCGTAGCCAGTTATCAAACCTGATTGAGAGGGAAATCAATTCATCCAGAGACTCCGGTTCATCCTGAACCGTGAGTTAATCTTTGATAGTGTCCAAAAGACTGTGCAGGCATTAGAGCGTCCTCATCCCAACCTGACTCTGCGGCCAGAATCCGGAAGTCCACTGAGAATTCCGCTACACCAGTGAACGGAGGCGAAGGAGGCGTTTGACAACGTCACTGGTGTAGACCAGATGATCGAAGACCTTCTTCATCTCCTGGACAAAGTACGAGTGGGCATCTGCTGAGCATAGCTTCAGCCCAGACCAGGGCTCTACCGCACAGCAGCCCCACCATGTATGCCACACTTGCATTGCTGATGCATAATTGCGGGGCTGCTGGTTAAACACATGCATACACTGGAGCAAAAATCCTCTGCATCTTCCCAGAGCTCCATCATAAGGTTCCGGAGAGGAGACATAAGACTCACATGTAGGAGAGCAGAGGACCGGTTGGTGGAGATGTCCTGCATCATGCAGCCAATCTGCGCAACTTGGGACCCAATAGTTGGTGGTGTTGCCCCAGGAGTGTGCTTTGGCTGGTGATCGCCCTCTGTAGGAGATCTGCAGGAGGTGTAGCTTATGTGGCTGCTGGCTCCATACTGGTCAGTCCGTTCTGTTATGAGGTGGTGTTGATAAACGGACCCAAATGCAAACACAGAGGTGACTGGAGGTGGGCAGTGGAATGAATCCACACCCTCCAGACATACACCAAAACATAGAAAATACGACAGACAAAAACGAACAGGGGAAAAGACAAGAAACATGAGGAAAAAGGGTGATTGGGGGAAACAGAGGGAAAGACAAACAGGGCCAGGCGGAGATCCTGACACTTTCATTCAATCGTTAGCAACCACGGGGTTTCTTACATTATGGACAAATTAGTGTGTTGTGTGCAGCAAAGTGCTGGCACATGAAAACATAAAGCCAAAAATGAAATGCCATTAAGACATCAAACACTTGGATTATATAAACAAACCTGATGAGTACTTTTAAAGATGACTTATCATATAAATTACCTTGAAGCATAAGCAGACACTCCACATCGTACCATGTATGTCATTGTTTTGCAAAGTCCAAGAAGTCCCACACCATTAAAGAAAACCTTTGCTGTGTTCCAATTGACATGCTTCCCTCAGCACACAAACAAATAGTACTTTTATATGTTAGGAGTCTGTGTAGTACTTGAATTACTCTCAAATTACACACTGCCATTTTGCACTGACCAGAAATACCCGCAGCACGTGAATACATCAGCTGCCAACATTTAATGATTTCACCCAGAAATGAATGTTTTTGTACCCTCTGTTTACCACTCAAAAAACACACTGTGGCTTCTGGACAGCAGCAGTATGGTGATACTAACAGCTGCAGCTTCCTCAGACATCATGATTTGAAAATCCTTATGTTGGTTGCCCCGCTCCTTCCTCTTCATAGCCAAGCTGGTGACTCCTTAGGGTGAAAAGTGTTCAGCGTTTCACACTTATTTTTTTGGCCGTTTTGAATGCATCTGGGTAGTTGTAGCACACTGCATGTTTCTTTACTTGACAGTGTGAACACACTTATCCACTCAAAACAATGAATGTTGAAGAGACCACACTACACCTGACATGCTCACATCTATGCCACATCCTGGGTGTGTTAATTTCATGGGAACTCCCGGGAAACTATAAAACCCTACCCCTTTGGCCTGCAGAGCTTCTTTCCCTCCAAAACACAAGAACCAAGAGAGGCTCTGTAAGTAAAACTGAACCTTTAATTCCACCTGTTATTTAATTTCCTTTGTCCAATATTTCATGTGTGTTTTATGTCTTTATTATGACTTTAGACCTCTATGTTTGTTACCGTAAAGCGGATGGAAAACACAAGTTTGTAGATGCATTAACTATGTAAGTTGAACCTTGTTCATATTATTTACTTCCTCACTCAGCAATTTGTTAATGCTGACAATTGATTTGATATTTAATGTATTCATTTTGTTTTTGATACTTTCATATTTAGAAAAAAATCATCCAATCATCCATCCATCCCTCCTTTGTTAATCCTGAACCCCCAAAATAAACTGTTGGAATGGCTTTTGGATCCAGTGTTTAAATGGGCACACCACATCAGATGTTCAGTGAACCACCACCACCACCTTCATTAAAGTTATTTAAGTAAGTATGCCATTTGGAACACATGACTTATACTACCTGCAGCCATTAACCTGGTCAGTGAGGGGCTGGATCTGTATGCATGGTCATTAGTTTGTATCCTCTGATCAGTAAATTCTGCTAGTTTAATTCAGATTCTTGAAATTTGATGAGCATCACTAGGTAAAAAGCATACATACCCGTTATTCATGATGAGTCTGTCTTTTTATTTCATTGCCTTTTTAGCCCTAGTTATTTGTTTATTTTGTGCTTTAAGAATGCATGAAGGAGTTGGGCTTTACTGCACTATTTTTTGTGAAAGAAATGTGAATAGCTCAAAACACTTCCAAATTTTAGGTTGCAACTTACTGACCAAAGAAAAATGTGGGTCCTGAGGCCTTACCAGTGGAGCACCACTGTCTTAGACAACCAAATATGTAAGTACAATGTTTAATTTCCTGTTGTGTGGCACATTTCAAAGAGCTATTTTGTAAAAAAAAAAAAAAAACTTAGAGAGACTGAGGACCATTTAGTTCTATGCAATGCCCTGCTCAAAAAGCTTGCCTTTGCAATATGTCTACATGGCAAAGCTACCATCACTCTACAAGACATGAGTGTTTCCCTGCCATACAAGTGTAGCTTTCTTGTTTCTGTTGTTTGTTTTCCATAGTGGAGCAAAGCTTAGCTCAGCAAAAGTCAATATGGATTATGGTTTTAGCTGTTCCACACAGATGTGTCTATGACATGTAACAATGGTCTAAAAAAAAATCCTTGCACAATAAAATAAAAATGAACAACATGGCTGCTCCTCCTTTTTTTAAGAATCAGAAACAGAGGAAGATGGCAAGTCGGGAAAATGTTTTGCAGCCCATATTTGGAGTGTTAAGCCCCCTGTCTTGTTTTCTGTCTGTATCATATCCGTGTTGAGTATTCTTCCATGTTTAATCTATTTAATAGAATAACAGTAATTAAAAGAGGCAACAACAAAAAAAGGACAACTTAAAAAAGAAAGCAGATATTTTCCAATGTATATTGACTGGAGTACAAGAGTAAGAATTGATCTGGATTTTCAACATTGTCTTCAGATTGAGTTTGTGAGTTTGTGCTGTCGACATGGGAGGTCGAGTACATATTATGCTTTGTTTTGTAGTGGTTTAACCTCTGAGAACCCCCCGTTGTTAGGCAACTGACAACAGAAATTTACATCACCTTGTTTTTTTTATTTAAATGGTGAATGTGTTAAAAAAATTCTCCTTTATGCTAATGAATGAGAAAAGAAAATGAAATGATAAAAAGGTGACACGCATTCATGGGTTCTGCTACTTTGGAAATGCCAGCGTACATTACAACATGTGAAATGGGTTTTGATGTGGGTTGTTTACCTTCTTGTCAAAATGTGCTCAGTTGAAGGCCCTAAAAAAAACACAAGGGTATTTGAAAAGTTGAAGTGTTTATGTGACGTTCATACAGGAGGGGTTTTTCTAAAGGCAGAAAAGATTATGTCTGAGTCAGCCCACATGTTCACAGAAAGTATTTTAAATCAGTTATTAATCATCATTATCAATTATCCAAAAATTACATGGGAATCATAATCTATTTATTATAAACCAAATATTGTATACAGGAACATTTTTGTTTTTGCTTAGAATTGATCATACTGCTGTAAGAAGTTTAGATCCTATTAAATTGATGGAACACAGAGCAAAGTGTAGCTTCCTTGCAGCAATTTGAAATTTTGCGTTTGTCAATTTATCTCCGATAAAAGTGCAATGCCAAAGTTTAGGCTTTTCTGACCTTGATCAATCAGCCATTAACGAGGAAGTGGCTTCAAAAGTATATTGATTAACAAAAATCAGAAGCTTGGGTTCCTGACTCTTGCTTCAAAGTACCTTTTAAGATCAATCCTCTTTTCCTATTAAGAAGTATATAAAAGAAGCCTAATTTATTTTGTAGGAAGAGCGGTCAAGCCTGTGCACCCATTAGGTTGTATCAGTGCTGCAATTTTACCATTAGTTGAAAAAGGGTAAGACGTCATTGAAACACAGAATGGACCGACTTTTATTTAAATAAGCTTTCGCTGAGGCCTTTTTGTTTTGATCACCTTTGATTTTATGGTGGTAAAGTTTTATTCGTACATGTGAAAAAAATAGAATTATTACCAAATGAAGCCAATTAACAGCCGCAAATAGAAAGCTTATGCCTCAGCTCAGTGTTCTAAGTATATTGTTTGTTCGAGGTGGACTGACAGCTTGTTAGTGCTCACATTATGTTTCAATCAAGTTTCGACTACTATCGAAACTGTTGCTCATTATATATGGCTGTTTCCTACAGGCATACAGCATAATTGGCTGTACTGTAGCTGGTTGTGGTATAAATAAACCGGCTTATCTTTGAAGCAAATTGCCAGGGAACATGTTGTGTGTTATTAATGATGACCAACTTCTGGGGTCTACTTTATATACTCTGCAGTTTGCCTTGTTCAAATTTACAGAGACTGGGAGACAAAGCAAAAAAAGAAATGTAAACATTGTTCGGAAGCTCCATTAGCGTCTGAACACAAAGCCCATAGTTCAGCAAGCCATTACATTTCAGTAAGAGGATAATTTCTGCTGTCCCATGCCTTAAATGTTGACTGCAATCATATTCTGGAGAAATGTATCAACAATGCTCGAAGCATCAACTGCAGGATTTTCATCTCATTTTGAACCCCGGCCAGGACAGGCAAATTGCCACGCGCAATATCAGGCTTCATTGATAAATTGCCCCTCCCACCAGTCGGCTGTGGATTTGCATTTGCACAATTACCTTTCATTGGCAAGTGTTTGCACACAGGTTCTCATTAGATTGGAAATCGGACATGCCTCAACATGTGTCTGGGAATAAAGAAGCCCTTTAGAAAGGTTCCCAAAGGACCATTTCACACTCTCACGTTCCTCCCCAAAAACAAATGGTGGAGGCATTTGAATTACAGGAAAGACAGGGTAATACATCAGGCCGCGATCAAAGCATTCTATTGGAGTCAGCACTATCGGGCAGTATTTCTCAGAGATGATAGAGAAGGAGAGTGAAACCTTTTGAAAACAAATTTGTCACGGGGGATTATTTTTATCTTTATGATGACCTTGCAGTAAAAGAAACAAGCAGCAAAACATCATATTAGCGAACCTTCAACTGCTTCCTACTGCTTGGGTTTCTGCCACAGAGTAGATGATGCATTCTGATTCACTGGACCCCCCTGGCTCATAAATCTGGACAGATATGAAAAATATATCAAAAGGATTGAAATTATAGCAGAGGGGTATATTTTCATGAAGTGAAAGTTTTTTTCAAAGTGTTAAACATCCAGCTCATGTTTACTTGCAGAATTTTTGACCTATTTCTAGCCCAGCTGCCAATGAAGCAGAGCTGTTTTCTTCCAATGAAAACAAAGTATCCATGGAAGTTGTATGTTTGTTTAATATTCTGTTGTATACTGAGAGACTGTCGGAGACAAACCATTAAGCAAAATGGGATTTATTCACACTTCTCCAGCTCGGTGCTCCCTGTTGCACTGCAGCCTGATGGATTTGACTTTGGCTAACAGTCTGAGTGTGATTTACGATCAAACAGCACCTGAACCTGGGATTTATTATCCATTACTGCTGTCTGTCAGGCAACATTAGATTACACTCCACTGTTCATCTCAGTTGCCGAGCAGCAATGCACCACCCGAAAGAAATATGCTGGTAAATCTAGTTGAACACATGCAAAACATCAAGTGGCAATGCAGTGTCTGAAGAGGTTTGTTCCACCTTTCCCACAACCTTGTGTTCTCTTTTTAGCCCCGCTGAAGATTCTCTTGATGGAAATCACTGGTTTATACGTTGCTGTTCCATTACTCCATTCTTCCATTCTTCCATTCAAGGATGTACCTGATTACATATCGCAGAGAAAAAGCTTTGTGAGCCTGAAATTATATCCTCTCTGTCTGTCATTTGTTTTTCGTTGTGTTAGAATAGCTTTATGTTTGGATTGTTTGAGTGTGGAGTTCAATGCAAACCAAAGTAAATTGGCTGCATTATGTTCTGCCTTGGGCTTTTGCGTGAAAATGTAAATTGTTAAACCAGAAATCAGTGCATTAAAAGCAATCCTTGAGCAATCCTGTTGTTTCTGTGATGAAGAAATGTCCCAATTTGAGGGCACTTCTGTTGAGAAATAGAGTTATCCAAGCATTTGTTCCTCCCTGCTGAGAATACTGCAACTATTTCCAAATAACATCTGGCTGGTTCAGCATCTGCACCTTAGCAACTGGTTCAGATAAAGCAAGGCTTTTGAGCTGCACCACACATAGGCAAGGGATGCTGCCCTATATTTACTCCCAATTCATTTTACAATTGATATTAAAGTGCAAAGTAAAGCTACTAAATACTGGCCTTCAGTTCCAAATATTTCCTGTAGGTTTGTGACCCTGAACAGTTTGCATATTGTGCCTTCGTGGGGAATAGCAACTGAAATTCACAGTGGCGAAAATCACTATGAAAATACAGAATCAAAATGTCCATAGTAAGTTCTCATCAGTTCATCAGCATTATCCATTTCACAGGTATTTAAACACTTGCTCCAAACACTTGTATTTCTGCTTAATGGTAGCAACATTGTGCCCTACATGTTTGATTGTGTCAAATCATGCAGGTCTTGATGTTGATGCCAGTGAGCCTTCATTGAATGTTTGTTTTAGTTCAAAACAATGTCATGGAAGCAGAAGGAAGAGTTCAGACAAATCCTTTCTGAAAATTAATTTAATCTTCTCTTTTCAATTGTATTCATCCAATCTCCATTTGAAACTGGTCAAACAGAGCTTTACAAAACGCTGTTGGAGTGCCATGATTTTAACTGTAGATGTCAGTTTGCTCTGTACTGGTTTTGTCAGCTAGGAAGTCAAACTTTTTATCGTCAGTATCTCATAAATGCACCTGGCTAATTCCTGTCTCATAATGTGGCAAATGAAAATAGTCTTCCAAAGAGCACATCTTCTTTCACTGATCCCTCTGTTCTCTTTCAGGATTAAATGGATTTATAGTGTCTTCACTGAGTGTCACGTTGTATTTCATCAGGCTGAAATCAGAAATCAGACAGTCAATAAGATATGGGTAGACAGTCAGGAACTTCAATTATTATATATTTTTCTCGATACAGCTGCTGCATAACTAAAGAATGAAATGCGATTTGAAAATTATGTTTGAAAAAGGAGGTGACGTTAATGTATATATAAGGACATTGGACATTATAGACAATGTTAACTATAGTCTCAATCATTGGTATCAGTGAATGAAGTGATTTTTTTTTTTTTTTTTTTTATAAGAGTCTTACATCATGTGTTGTGTGTTGTTTTAATGTTGCCAGGCTGGCCAGTTTCTATCTGTCCATCATAAGTGTTTCTGCTTGATTTACTCATTCCCATAAATGTCCAGTAATCCTAGTTTCATATTCAGAGGTCTCGTGGCTCGTGTTTTGCATTTGGCTGCAGTGACATGAAGTTTCAAGTCGAAATTATCATCAAAATGAGTATAATATAATGTTACAGACAGCAATGTTTGAAAATGGTGAACCAAAAAAAATCTAAATTGAAAAGTACAGTTTTTCCAACCCCTCCAACATCTTTACAGAAGACTGTGTACCTGTACCGGTTGTTAACAAGTGGCATCCCACCATGACGTCACCCACTGGTTTATGAGCTCTCAAAGCCAAATTTTGGCTGTCGCCATCTTGGATTTTTGGAACCAGATATGACCATATTTGGACGAGCTTCGGAGAAGGAAGGGGAGAGTTTGACTAAGGACCTGAGAACACTATACGGGTAACCTGACTGCACCTAGGGTGACCAGGTATCCTGCTTTGTGCTTCTCTAAAATCTGTCTTTTATCCAATGGCTCTGAATAAAGCAGAGAGGGCTGTCATCATGGAGCTGTGACTGATGGCAATCAAACTGTGCTCGTGGGTGAAGTGCAGATTACTCTGTCACCGTTACGACCAACATGGAATATAGCGAATCAAAAATTCACAAGCTGTGCACATGTCGGCAGAATATGATGAAAACTACCTCAAATAAAAGGAGATGCAGCTACAACAAAGACTGGAAACTACTTATAACTGGGTGAAACCGGTAGAAGTTGATTCTCAGAGTTTTTTGCCTTTTTAGCTGAACGTATTTTTCAATTTCACACGGGGGAGAATACGACCTGAAGCGACACAGTGCATGTAAGTCTCACATGAAACGTGTCGCTCAAAAAGAGATGTGCTGATCTGTGAATGCATTTCCTGAAACCTAAAGATGACTGCCTGACAGATAAAGTAACAGCAGCTGAAATAACCAGTGCACACTGTGCAGCACTCCCAGTCGTACAGGTCAGCAGACTGTGGTAGGAAGGTGGAAGCTGTCATTTTTTTCACGCTCAGAGATTGCAAAGAAAAACTAATGTGGTTGGACAAAAGTAACAGCTATAATTAAATCTAAAATGATCTTAAATTCAGTTTTTGCCTAATTTTTGATGAAATGCTGTAGTTGGATTTGTAATACAAGCATGAACAGTGAATGATGCCTTCTGATTTAGTTAATATGGTCCTAAGTTCAGTATGCAGTTCTACTGGAAAAGTCTGAATAACTTTAATCTAAGGTGTTTGTAAGGCACACTGATGCCATGTGTTCATACCTGTTGTTGTAGAAAATATAGGCAGGGTCTCTTAAAGTATAGGAGCAGGAAAACCATTGAGTGAAAGTCTGTTATATTTAAAGTGTATGTGACCCCATTTAATGTGTTGTTTCAATGTACACAGTTAAGTCAGATTTACGGCTGATGAGAGGAAGTACTATACTTTTTGATAGTTATTGTGATAGAAAAAGAGAATACAGTACAAGCAGACACATAACACCATAAGAACTGATACTTTAGCATCCTTTTATGCTAATTGTATTTACTAGCGTGGGAGTTGGAAAAGTTGCATTTGAATAGCATGGATCCATTAAGTCACTTGTAAAAGGCCCAACCTGTAACCTGCATTGTCTTTTGTGTGTGTTTATTTTTGACATTGAATAAATAAATCAAACTTCAGAGTACCTCTCAGCATTTGTAATGTGTCCCACATTGTCCCACCTAAACATACTCTATGTCCCACATTTGGCTTGTTGAGACCTGGTCACCCTAACTGCACACCAGGCATGTCAATCAAACCAGACACCTCCCTCAACATACCTCTCTTTGACGCCTAATATCTAATTATTTAAGGGATTATTTTCAAAAGGAGTAGCAGAACACTGATCACAAGAAGTAAATTTAGTAGATGACCTGTCGAAAAAAATGTACTAACTTTATATTTCATGAGCGAAATTTAAGCTTTTTGAATGGTAATCTATTGGAGCCAGAGGTTTCTTGTAGCCAGTCCCTAGTGGCCCTCAGCGGACTCAGTGCACTTTAAGGCACTTCTACTTTGCCTTCACTTTTCAGTCCCATAAACTACATACATTTTTTTTAAACAGTCTGTGGTTGTTGTGTGTTTTTCCCATTCTACTGTTTTTTGTTTGAAAGGTTTGTTGACATGGCATCTGTGTGTGCTAGTGGAATGCTCTGAAATTAAAAGCATGAGTGTAAACTGTCAAACAGTTATGTTTATATTTCAAGAAGCTACCAAGCTCCTGGTATCCTGTTTGTGTGTCGTGTCATTTTCAGACAGAATATCAGTTCAGGAGCAGGCTACATGATCATGATGGCTTGATGACGGGCTTGGGTTCTGATCTGACCATGACTGTGACATACGTTCAGTGGCTCAGTCTTTGACGTGTGTTCGGTTGTGTCATATCTGAATTTCTTTACACTTGTTACCTGGACAACCTACTCCTTCAGTGTGCCCTTTAAGTAAATATTGGGGAGGATAGGTAAAAGGAGGAATGGATCTCGTCTTTCAGATCTCCAGGGAACCCTCAGAGACGGAGGGAGCAGATGTTGAGGAGGACTCCTTCTATTCTCGGCCTCTATCTGGAGGTGTGTTTGGTTATTAGCAAATATTCCGTGCGAGTGGAGGAATGGCATATGATCAACATTTTCACACTGCAGAAATGTAATTCATTGCTCTAGAAAATGCACGACTCTCGTCTGCCAAGATTGTGAGACTTCTGAGTGTCTGTTTTTGCCTGTGATCAAACATGCATGACAGCTCGCCTTCAAAGCCAAGACAATATGTGAGTGAGGAGTGCTGGCACAGGCAGGCAATCACAGTGTCTGGAGGAAACACAACCTCACATATTATGGTAGACAGTCCTGGCTCTTCCATCCAGCTACAAAGATGTGTGCTTGCTCTATGAATAGTTAATAGAGGTTAGGAGAATAACTGGGTTGTTACTCTTTTCTTTTTTTTTAATGAATAATAAAATGTCAAAACAGTCCTGTGACAGCCTCACTGACCCAAGTGTATTAGTATGTATAATAAGACTGGAACGTGTTGAGAAATTCTCTTCAGTCTCAAACCATTCATCTTCAGCAGTACATCTGTTCACATCATCTCTTGAAAGGAGAGGAATAAACAATTGACACTTAATTGCTAAAAGGGAAGTGGCACAAAAGGCTCATTTTACTGCAACCATTCAGCGTTGGCATCTGATTACTCAAACATGTGCACACATCATCACAACACATTGCCAGTTTTGATTAAACAAATGTTGCTTCGCCTCTTTTGCAAATATTTTCTGAGGAGAGACTGTGCGGCAGCTGTATTTTTGACACAGATGTAAACAAGGTATAGCAGCTTTAAATCTCACATAATAGACACAGACAGGAATAAAAAACGTGTGCACTTTTCCCTAAGGCAACTTCCCCTGAGGTGAACAGATTTGCCAGTGTACAATTGAATCTGGACATAGTGACCGACAGGGAGATCACGCTTTGTGGGAACAGGATACGCAGATTGGCGCTGCTCGGCAGGGGTCTGCAGTGTAAAAGAAATGCTTTGAGCACATAGTCATTGTACCAGGAGATTGTTTCATTAAGCTGAAACCCCTCTGGGTAATGTACACATGTGTCTTTGGCTACATACACTCAAAGAGCAATTTTCTTAATAAAAAGTACTGGTAGTAAATATTTTTCACACGTCAGAGACACCTAAAAAAAAGAAACACAATCAGAAATAACTTCCTGTTGCCATCATTCAAAAAACGACACAGTTTTGCTCAAGACAGTGTTCAGTCGTGTAAAAACAAAGCAAAGAAGCAAAGAAAATGAACAAAACACATCCTTGTCTCAGATTTTCCTGGCACTGTGTAAACATTTGCATCCCCTCTAATTCAATGCAAGCAGCAATTATGTATGACTAATGGTGGATAGGAAGCTCCAGTATCCACTGTTGATATTTTACAGCAGTGTTGATTTCAACTCTTGATCTATGTATCAGAACAACTGTGATTAAAATATGTTATTAGCATAAATGCATTATTTACATGCCAAGACATTAGTTGGATATGGATAGCATGCAAAATTCACTGTTTCGTTCTGTTGCGCAAATTCATTTCTTACTGAGCTACTATCACAACGCAGTCTTTCAATACAAAATGGAAAACCAAACCAGTGAATAAAGAGGAGAAACAGTCATTTGGCGTTGTTAGCCGGGCTACACTTCATGTCCATCCAGTTTCAGTTTGGTCATGAAAAGAGTATTAATTAGAGGAACCTTTCAAGGCGGAAGTGGGATGATATGAGGTCAGTTTTACACAGGGTTTTATTGCTATTGTACTCAAAGTACAATTGAGTTAATTATAAAATTAACTGATGAGGCAGAATTGTTCTATGCACATAGACTTTAAGTGAAGTGATATTTATGTTTTCTTACTGTGCAGCAGTGGATCCTTCTGTGAAATAACATGAAAATAACATTAAAAAAAAAAAAAATGAAAAGATCCTCTTTAATTGAAGGTGGTAGGGAGGCTGGAGAACATATTCAGAGATGTTCTATAGATCACACTCTGTATTCATTTTTAATGATGGCCAGACAAGGACATTAACTTGTCATCCTGAAAGCACTGATTCATGCGGTCTGTACTGCACTGAGTGTACTATGCAGATTTGTACATGGAGACATTCATGCATTCATTCAGCAAGTTTTTTTATTTTACTACTAATTTACCGACACAGGTTGTGACCATATTAAAACATCCAAAGGATTCAAATCATAAGAAGTAATTTACCTCTTGTAATCTACAATATAGAATCATGCAATATACTCCCATGTGGGCAGCTGATGTGCTGAAGTCCTCTTCCAGACGTCTGGGAGTTTTAGGATTCTGCATAGTGTCTTAGCTGTTCCTAGAACTGCACTCTTCCGGACAGACACCTCAGATGGTGTACCTGAAATATACCAGTTTGAGGACCACATGTCCTACCGTGCAATCACCGCTTGGACCACTTTGAACAGCTCCTTCCAGATCCTTTCCAGTTGTTCCTCCAGCCCCTGGTACTTCTCAATCTTATCATGCTCCTTCATGCTGATGTCACTGCCAGCTGGGATTGCCACATCTCTCTCAACCGCCCTCTTCCTATCCTTGTCAACCACCACTATGTCTGGTCGGTTAGCCAGCAGCTGCTTGTCAGCCTGGAACTCGAGGTCCCAGAGGATCTTAGCTCTGTTGTTCTCAACCACTTTCGGTGGTGTGTCCCATCGGGACTTGGCTGCGCAGATGTTCCTGTGGACTATAACAGCGATTCAGTTATGTCTCTGAGCGTACACTGTCGCAGCTTGCATCTTACACCCTGCAACAATGTGTTGGACTGTCTCAGTGGCCATCTTATTTTTGTACAGTCTGTTTTCTGTGGTAGACAGTTGGAGTGATGGAGCGCCAGTGTCATCGCCTTTCGAATAACAAATCGGGGGGGTCAAGGCCCGGTCAGCGCGAGCCCCCAGTGAGCGCTTGGACCTGGATTAACAAGGTCTGCGTCATATGTTAGGGGACCTTTCTGAAGAGAAATAGTAAACAATAATGTTTGTCCTGTATATGAGGCATTTGCATTTTTTGCTTTAGTAAAGGAAGCAAAATCTGTGTGTCCACACAAACATTTGTCTTACTCTCCTATTAGTTTTGTTCAAAGCCAAGTTACAACTTCATTTTCATTAGCACAATTTGGTGACTTCTCTTAAATCCCAGCACAGCTGAGCATTGAAAATCAGCCCTAATAACTTCTGCTGCATGTTATCTAAATTTGAAAGGAAAAAAAAATAATAATAGACAATAAAATGTGTATTTTCTGTTCATGTCAAGTTTTAATTTTAAACAATTAATTGATATATTATCAGAGTGTGTAATTAGCTTCATCCAATAAACTTGAATAGTTGTTTGGCTTTTCTTCATGATGTGCTCATAAAATCGTAATTAAAATGTGTGACCACATTTTATTATACCCCTGTGAGTACTAAAATATCCAAATAATCACTATATTGATTATAATGTAAAGATGTGGATTTTTACAACTGCCTTCATTTCCATTTCAGAAAACATGAACAAAAGGGAATAATGTCAAAGTAAAGTGACAGGTCAACAGAAGGTCACGTTTTAACTAACATTCATTATAATGATGCCCAAACAAGGTATGTCCTTTGGTTCAAAGTCTTTATGATTTATCAGCTGTCAGATGCTTTGTCACTGAGCCGGGCACAATAACTGAAGATTACTCACTGCAGATTGTAATTATGATGGCAAAACTTTAGATGATCTCAGTTATACACTGACTTCATAAAGCCTCAGACATCTGACACAAAAACATACTTTTATCCACATCAGAAACGACACATAAAGATATCGAAGTAGCATTTCCATAAACTGCACACTTAGATTTAGCACCACTTCATAATTTCATTAAAATGTTTCCTGCTTTAAAAGATAAGCACTTACTTTTCAGTTTGCAGATTACAAAGTGCCATTATTATCAGTTTAATTATTCTCTGTGATTAGCGGCTTTAATGAATAAAATGTCTTCATAATGTAATGGTAGTGATTCACTCATTTAATGACGGTAAATTGATCATCACTTAGAAACACTTCCCATGCTTTGGTGCAGACACATGAAATCCATTAGAAAATGGGTTTGAACTGAAGATGCAAAACAATAACTGTCATGAGTTTTACTGTGGGCTTTTACTTCAGATATAAGAAGTGGTTCAGAAAAGTAAAGTGACATCAGTGACATTTTGGGGGGAAACAAACAGCATAGAAACATGGTAACACTTTATAATAACAATCATTGATTAATTATAAAATGATGTTAATTAAACTTCAGTCAATAATTATTTAATTGTTGACAGACAGTGAAATTCTAATACATCAACATACATTACATAGAAATGGAACAGATGTTTGGAACACTTTCACAGCTTGTTAGTTTGTCGATTGTCTAAATTAGGATGGATATTGTCAACTGTATTTTTATTTTATTTTATTTGTTGTTTTTTGTGTATATAGTCTATGTGTGTGTATTTATTCTAAAATAATTATTTTGTATCTGTCTTATTTCTTATATCTTATACGTATTTGTAAATGTTTTCATATTGTGTGCACTTTTTGGTTTTCTTTGCTGCTGTGACTAACCAATTTCCCCATTGTGGGATTAATAAAGTCAAATCTAATCTAAATTGAAATTGATGATTAGAGTACCTTGTTAAATGGTTAATAAATGCTTTGTAAAGCATTGATGAACATTCTTTAGCGAGCTAGTTAATACTTTGTTATTAGTTAATAATTGGTTTGTAAACCATAAACATTATTTGGATGGTTGCTGTATAGTTACAACTGAGTAGTGTAATACTTTGTAAATGGATAATAAATGCTTTGTAAGCATTTATACACTTTGTTGACTCCATGTTGACTTGCAGCACAAATAAACAGGGTGGAATTTGAGAATGAGATTAAAAAAAATCAATATGGCAGATCAGTAATATAACCTTTAATATATAAAAATAGCTTCAACAGTAATTATCATCAGATAATCAATGCTCTTGTACGGTCCTGCCTTAATATAAAACAAAAAAACAGGCTGTCCTTTGTAATAATTCAGAAAATCCATCATCATCAAAGAACACAATATGTAACTTTTCACCTTGAGGCAACAAAGTGTATTGTGAGTCCTTTATTTGTCCCCTCAGGTGTGCAGCTTAGGCCAACACTTGTCACTCAATTTGATGGGCTGTTGAGATGACATTCAGCCTGAGGCTGCAGTAACATAAAGCCACTACGGGCAGTGAAGACATGGACAGAGGAAGGTAATCTGGAAATAAAGAAATATGGTAACCACAACCTGCTACACCCAGGTGACAGACACGTACAACAAATGTGTACACCACAAAACATCCTGCGTGCTTGAAAACATCCAACTTCAGGTATTTTTCACAGACAAACTGAATAGTTTCATTGTTTTTTTTTAGCTGTGGATATTTCTAAATCAGAGTGTAACCGATATATTTAATTTCCTTATACATTATAAAACTACAAACACCAAGAGGGCTCATCTCAGTTGAAGATATGAATATATAAAACTGTGTTTGAAAAAGCTAACAATATTTATATTTTAGTTGAAGGCTTATGTGTTTCTCACTTTTTAACGTTTCTTGTTAATTCCTTTGTTGTGTGATTTGCAGTATTTCTCTATTTGTATGTTTGTTGTTTTTATACATCTGGGCAGGCGACAGCTGTAGCCACAGGCATTGTGTTTTCGAGTTGTCTGTCCATTCGGTCATATCTGCCCATTCGTCCTATTCTCCTGAACACAACGCCTTGAGGGAATATCTTAAAATTCGGCACAAACTTGAACTCCAGGATGCTCTTAATAGATTTCGGCAGTCAAAGGTCATTGTTACCTCATGTCCGTCCCATTGTTGTGAACGCAATGCCATAACTCAGGAACAAAAGGGTAGATTGTGACCATATTTCACATTTGGTCGGACACTGAATTGGTGACATCAATCTTGTATTTCCACCCTGAAACTGTAGTGATTGTATAGATCTTCTGTAATGAAGATGAGTGTAAAGCATCCACAATTTAGAATTTGTAGTTTCTTTGCAGCAACATCAATGTCGGAAGAATTGTCTACTGTCATGGCGACAACTTTGCTCCATCAAAATCAGCCTTATTAGTCAAATTACTCAAAGTCTTAACTGCATTTATTGTATGAGTCTCGAGAAATATGATGTAAAGTGCAACTTTATTGGTTGGTGGAGACATACAACCACAAGGTGGTAAGTCAAGTTGAGTGTTTGTTCTGCACATCATCAAATTAGTTTGTGTGTTTCTTTAATTTTAACTTATTAAGGTTCAAACAAAATGTTCCTTTAAACAAATGGCAAATAATGCAGTTCCAGTTGAACTGATTTGTCTGTGAACCCGACTAATATGGCAGCTTTAATTACCAAACACAATTACATCGCATGCATGCATAAAATCCTCCCAGTGATTCCCAACATTTAGACTGAAGTGAAAACAAGCAAACAAAAACCTCTTTCAATGTTTCCTCCTTTCACTCCCTTGTCTACACACTCAGACATAAACACACACACAAAAGGCCACTCTGCAGTTATTTTAAACTGCTTGCTTTAAGACATTTGAAATTCTTTAAATAAGCAGATACATTCAATACTACAAAGCTGTGAGGCAAATACAGGCTGTTGGAGCAGATGCACAACTCTAGATTGACCCTGCTTACAGTATAATTTATAGAAAGCAAGTTATTTCTCACTGCAACACACATGCAATCACCTGAAAACAGCTACTCACTTGTTTGACAAAGCCCCGGTCAATATTGTCAATAGGCAAGCAGCTGGAACTACTGTGGTGAGATGTTTTTTGGCCGAATATGCCACTCCTTTCGTCCTAATTGCTTAAGTTAATTCATTGTGTCTGACTGTGTGTTCCTGTGTTTCTCTGTGGCTCGTACATACGCACATGCAGACACTAATGTGAGAAATCAAGTGAGAAAATATGGATAATACACATGCTTGATGTGCAATACACAGATTACCTGCTGAATGGGTACACCTACAAAATATATCCCACAGTACATAAATATTGTGTTGTTTAATAAACATAATAGAATAGTACAAAGCACATTTTACCACTCACAGAATTTGACTAAATATTTGACTGCAGATTTGTTTCTTCGGTCTGTATTAATTGGTCATAACGTATTAGGTTTACAGACACTGATCTTGTGTCTGCAGACTGTACCTGTGGCTGACTAAGTCACTGCCTAAAGTAAATAGCAAAGGCACTCAATTATTCTAAAACTTTCCAGATTATTTGGCTCCAGAAAGGCTCTATAAACTCCCATTCAGCTTCTCTCATGAAATACAAAGTCAATCAATTTTGTCCACGCGTCAGTTTGGTGTCATTCGCTAAAGTCACTAAAGTGGCATTGTTTGGGGTGTGGCCTGTGTTGCAGTCAGGTTTTTTCCGCTTGCTTCAAACTCACTTTTTCTTCTGATACATATTCACTTCTCTCCAAGGTACACAAAGACATTAAAATTGCAGCAACAGAACACCTTTATTTTTAATTTATTGACCAGGTCCCCAGGTAAAGGTGCCTTTACCCAAGCAGACCTCTGTATATTGGCATCCACTCATAATTTTGCATTGACTTAATATATACAATCATGCCACATCAGTCTCAATACATCTTACCACCTGTTGTGCAGTGGCTATGCAGAAAGAGCAATGCAAGCAGCTGCATTCGTCTGTCAATCTACACTGGATCCTTTCAGCTAAGACCTGGGTGAGATCGCCTCAGATCAATATCACAGTTGTTACATGTACCTCAGTAACAATTGATGAAACGTAAATCGTATTACACCCACATTTTCAAGATCCTTTGTCCTAACATATTTTAGTTCTGTATCAGATATATTTTTTTAACAGGAGCTAAGCACTTTAACACTGAGTTAAACAGGTTCTGTTTAACATCTCTTGTGACTATTAGAATGAGTTATATTTGAAATGGATCTGAATTACTCTAATATGTCTTCTGTTATCCCATTATTCCAACAGAGGGAATATAATGGCATCACTTTAACACCCAATATAGACCTCAGTGACTGAAACAACCTTCTTCAGTCTCTAAACTATGGCTGGAAAGCACAGGGGAGACTCCTCTAGAGCTCCAGGGCGTAGTTGCAGCTAGCTTCAGGGTTATTATCTGTCACTAAGCTGGGCCGGTAAACAAGACTTGGGAACTCTGCTTGGGTTTGAGGAGCTGTGGTGTTTATTCTCTGACAAACTGTGGCCCATAATAAACATGTACTGGTACATTCACAGCTTGCTGCTAACCTGACTCCGCTCCAACGGCCAGCAGTGCCTGTCCAATGTGAAGGCCGCAAGGAGTCTCCCTCCTGCACGTTCCTCTCACAGTCTTCCAGAGGCTTCAAACGTTAATGCTCCACTTCTCTCTAACATTTAACTTTGTTTTGTTCTCTTTCATATTGACTGAAGACAAAGTGTGGCCACATGACCGACATAGCATGTTTTTTTCTGTCCCAGCTGCCACGTCAGCGCCCATCCTCACCGGCATTCCTCTGATATTTCAGTCAGTTGCGATGTTTAGAATGATCACACGGACCGATGCCAACCTGATTCATAAAATGAATTCACACAGTAAACAAACTGATTTCTCGTTTGCATAATGTTCCAGAAATCAAGCCACTGTCAAAAATCTGTGAATTATCAGCTTTCTAGAGTGCATGTAAACATAGTAAAGAGCAATACAGCCACAGTTTCCACCCCAATGTTAATTTACCTTTTAAAAGACTGTTATTTAGAAAAATTCCAGACTCCCGATAACAAGGTCCAAGCTCATTAACTAAGTATACGGTCATATTTATGATGAGTACCTAATACATTTAGCAAATACTAAATACACCCATGTCTGTATATGTGTATCTCATCAGTTCTACCAAAACTCATCCAGGTTCTGACGTCTACACCAGTCTCTAAGGCTGGAGACATACTTGTTTTTGAAGTACGTGTTTGTGTTGACAACTATTTGCGTTTTGAATGTTATTGCTCACATGTTTGCTTCAATATTCTCTGTGTTACTGGAAGATTCCACTACAGTAGTAAGCCTTTGGTTTAGGTCTGATTGTGTCAGGATCCCTGTCTAACCCTGTGTGTGTGTGTGTTAACCTTTTGATTCCCCCCGATCTCCTTTCCTGATGTGTTATGTCATTCCCCTGTTTGTTGTTGTTTGCCATGTGCTTCGTGTTTTGTTCTGTGTCCTCCTCTTCCCTCCTCCAGTCATCTCCCATGGCCGCGCCCCTGATCAGCCTGCAAAGCTGCAGACAATCCAGCTGATCACCACTTGCAGGTTGACACACCGGTTCCTCATCCCACTAATCACCTCCCAACACGATATCAACCCTGGTCCTGCAGGCCTGGGTTGTCGGTCCATACTGTCTGCTACGTCTACTCACCCGCAACCTGCCGCCAACGCCGCCAACCATCTGTCCTGTTCTGTCGTCTTGCCGCGAACTACCTCTATCCTGTCTGCTACCCTGTGTCAGACATCGAGAAACCACACACTTTGTGGATACAGTAACTTAAAATATGAGCAACAGCACAAGCCACTGGCATTAGCCACTAGCTTCCGGCCGGGTCGACAACGCTGCCCCTCCCAGGTCGCCGATGCCGGGCCACTAGCTTCTCATACAGTAACTTTAAAATATGAGCAATAGCATTAGAGTCAAAGTTCAAACCAAGCTAATGGTATAGATAAAATATCATTGTGAATATCATCAAAAGTCATGTAGTCCCAACCACTGTCAGCTTCTATACTTGTATCCCTTTTTTTTTTCCTGTAAAAATCCATCTTATTAAGAGGCTTCAGCAACACTAGCAGATGTGTTGGAGTGCACTACATTGAGCTAGATGCTAAGGTCAGAATGTTAACATGGTATCCCACACGAAACCACATATCAACCAAATGGTGGCATTACTTATCAGCCATTTGCTGTGCAGGCATAGCAGTCATAGACAGCAGGCTTTATACCAAGGGAAACATGGAAGTCTGTGCTGAATTGCAATTATGAGGGTTCACAATTATAGGTGGAATAAAACAAAATAAAACATTTATTGCGACAACCTTGCATGTCAGGAATGGCGTGTTGTAGTTTAATAAATGGAGCAATCGGCCAGCCAGATGTAAAATGACACGTGTAGAGGGTCTAGGACAGATGGGGGGCAGAGTGTTGGATCTGGGAGCGTGACCGTGAAGCACAGACCTGGTGTACAACCCTTGAACTCTATGTGATTGATGGCTTTCATCACCGAGCTGCTGGTGATGTTGTGTTGAGTCCAAGATGTGCAGTGTTCCTGCAAGCACGAGCTGTAGGTGGAAACCGAAGATATTTTCCAGAATATCCAAAGCGGGATGTGCTGACAAAGAGGCCATGACAGACAGTAACAACAAGCAGTAAATAAATAGAAATTATAGCATTACTTTTTACAGCAATAAATTTACAAAGTACTTATTTTTCCTTTTTTCCTTAAGGCTGTATCACTAAGCAGGGCATTACGGATTCCTTTGAAATTCACTGTGACCTAGTTCAAAGATGTACATACCCTTAGCTAAATTCCATACTTGATTCAGGACCGTACAAAAACTTCAGTAGAGTTTGCTCAATCACCCTTTCATTCACTCACTGACTGTGTTGGCCTCTTATGGGCATATGTGGAGCGTTCCCACCCAGCGGCTAATCTCTAGCTCCCTGTGCTAGATTTCCTGCTTGAATGCACTGTAATGACATTTATATCATTTTGTGAGTAGCCTACTCATATTCCTTATAATTCCACCCACTCACAAATGTGCATTACATTATGCTGTGTATGGAAGAAACATTGTGATGATTACAGAATAAATTGTAAATTGGAGTGAATCGCTCATAAATTGCTCATCATGGCTCCTCTGTACAGTATTCTGCTGCTTGGCTGGTTATCATTAATTTTCATGTGGCATATGCTTTAAATATGAATTCTCCCACAAAGCGTTTAATCAACAGTGCATGTGCTTTCAGTGCTTCGAGAGGCCCAGAAGGTGCTAAATGAATCATAGACTGCAGCTGGTCCTCTGGTACAGAGGCTTGCAAGGTCATATCTGGCTGAGAGGGCAGAGGGCTAATAAACTACTCTCCCAAATTACTTTCTCTAACTGTAAGAGTAATGCCCACATATTATCAATGGATGTCATTTTTTCCCCGCCCCAGGACCTGGTGTTTCATTCCGCTTTTAATTAAGATTCACTGTGATTCCGCTCAAACTTCAGACACAAGACACTTAACAGCTGTCTTTTGATTTTGAAGCCAGGAGAGAGCTCAGCCTTCAATGGAGTGACAAAGGATGTCATTCCCTGTCACAATATATGTGCCATGCACCATTAAATATAATTTGTAAACAGTTTCTTTTAATGCTCAGAGGCTCTGACAGACAACCAGGTGCATTTTACCAGAAAACTATTATTATGTCATTATTTTAAGTTTTACATGTTAAAGTAGTATTTTTTTTTTCTGTTGACGTTGTTGGCGCCCGACGCACTGAATTAACAAACCCTCATTGCTATAAACTGTTCTCATGTTGCAGTGCTTTCCTCAGATGCATTGTTTCTCAAAATATTTTTGTTTCAGGTATTTTATTTGATGAAGTCGCATTTATCACTATGAGGGAGGCGATACATTTATTTTCATTGAGGTTAATAATGATTCAGGCAGGCACATTTAAAGTAGAGAGGGTGGAAATCTTCCATTTCCCACTCCCACCATATCACATATGAATAGACTGATAAACTGGCCACTTATCGCAGATATATGTGTATACAACGGCTGATAAATCAAACGAAATGTCAGTGCAGAAGTGCCAAGATATTTAGGACATTTCTAAACAGCGTCTCCAAAACAGACTTTGTCCAAGCTGATTATTCTTCAACTGTAAAGTTTCCTGCTCAGTACATGTCTGGGTTATGTAGCCAAATGTACATTCAGTATATGTCCCCATGTTATGTGTTTATGTAAACTTTAATGTTTTTCAACTTCCAGATATTGATATTTGATTGGCTTTAAAAATCTATTATTGGCCGGGCTCCAGTCAATATTAAAGTTACATTTAGAGGTTTCCCTACCACTAGGAGGCAGTAATATTTCAAAACAAACATGCAGAAATACAGCTCTGAGTTATAATTGGCTTATTGATAGTTATGCCTAACATGCTTATATGTAACTGCCTACTGATACATGTAGATCCAGCAGACACTGGTTCTCCTCAGAAAAATATCCAGGACTTCAGCTGACTTTAGCAGGCCAAATACTGGAGTTTCTTATACTCAATGTTTGTTGTGTGTCTCTGTTGTTTTGTAATAAGCAAGTAGCTTACTCTTAGCGTCACTGAGAAAACTCCTGACTGATTCTTTTATATGAAGACATCAATGAGACTCAATCACACTGATTATGTGCAGGTCAGAGAACTGAAACAAGGAGTTAAAAGTGAAGCCCACATCATTCACAATGAAGGGAATAGCGGTTGGATCGTTTGTAATTCTGAGCTTCCACTGTGTGGGTTTAAATTTTTTTAAACCACAATAAAAAGAACATATAATAAAACATATAATAAAAAATACAAAAATATCTCTCAATGCTCCTTTAAAGTTGGCCTTGTTTGCACTCCGTTGCCATCAATAGGACGCACCTTAATTTCCATATCAGACCCTACCGTATTAATTAACATAAGCAGAAGTGCACTCTCCACGGTGACAGAGACACAGCGTCGCTGCCTCTGTTCTTGCAATCCAAGCCTGTTTTTTGTCTTTTTCTCACACCAGACACTCCAGGGGAGATAAGGAAAAAGACGCCTTTTAGGGTTCAACTTCTAAATTAAACACTTTCTTTTAAATATTGCCAAAACAGGTTTTTGAAAATCTTTTTTATTTCATGGCAACAACTAGATAAGACTCTAAATGTGCATGGAGCAAAAACAAATTGTTTGGTTGTGTTTTTTTGTGCATAAAGAGGGAATTTGTTTTTCCCACAAACACATTATTAGTGAATTACTTCCAAAGAGTAATAATAATATATGAATATAAGTTTCATGCATTGTGTCCAAACAGTCCTTCTTAAGGCTCATGATTAAAGGAAATGATTTACATGTATGTTACATTATCGCCAATGCTTTTCCATATGATGAAAAAAATCTATACACATGGAACTGGCATACCACACACACACACACACTTAGTATTGCATTCAGCATGAGCAAAATCTGTATATTTTGAAGTATACTGTGTACTTGTCATGTTTTTTTTTTTTTCTGTCTTGTTATAAATGAGACCAAATTGCTGAACAATAAATGACTAAAATTGCAAAATTTCTTTGTTACCGTATCACTGAAAGTAGTTAATATCCACCAGCCTGAGTGAAGTCTTCTTAAAACTTTAAGTCCCTGAACAAAGCAGATGCTTATTTATTCTGGCCAAGCAAGTATTCTTTGGTGCAGATACATTTGTATCACTTGTTTCAGTCTGTCCTGTTGAAAAGACTGTTGGCTGCTCATCTACTCACCATCTGCTGATTTTGGAGACCCAGTTATCAGGTTATCGCTCTCTTTGGGCTTCAGTATTACTGACTTTGTCGTACTGACTCCAGGTTTTGACAGGACAGTTTGTTTAGCTTTCTGCTTCGTGTAGCGTGAAGCTAAAGTGAGTTTTGGTGAGTGAAGAGATGCACGTTATGTTACACTCATGGCAAGCTGTGGCTTGTTTGCATAGATTAGTGTCAGCACACACAACCTTATGAATGCGCACACGTTGTGTAGTAGCAGACAATATGATCCTGCTCCTTGCGTAAGCGCCCAAGTGGCACCTGGCATTAAAAACATGCCAGTAAATGTTGTCAAATCCTCCACAAACTGGAGAACTTAAGGTTTCCCAAAGGCACCTCAGAGCAGCTTCACAAGCCTACAGAAAACTCTCTTCTTGGCACTTAGCACTCTGAATACAGACATAGTAGATTTTGAAGCACAGAGAAAACTTTCATCTCATCCGTCCCCGGTGTTATTAGGTGAAATGAAGAGCATGCTGAAACAAAATTGTCGGTCACAGTGCATACACTATGTACTCTCCGTTCACTTCAAAAAACCCATTGAACCTTAACAACCATGGACAGTGAATGTTGGCTCAAAAACCTCTCCCTGCCACAAAATCCCTAGAGCAAATAGTGTTTGTCGAGTGTGTCTGTGTGTACAATGGGGTCAGATGCTGGAATAAAAGCGCACACACATTCCCCACTGACCCCAAACAAATGCTCAACAACACCTTGCCAGGCCAACTACTGTGTCTTCTGTTCATCGCTTTTTAAACATCAGATTAAAATGTCTTTGCCAGTTACACTAAAAGAAGCACATGTTCCCGTATAATCACCTCATCAGCAGGAATTTCACAAACATTATGGTGGAGAATAACAGAAGCTGGAGGCAGTTGTACTGTTTCCAGATCCATGTCTCCCCTCCTTTTAGCGTTGCTCCACAGGGAGTGGAAGTGTGACAACGTTCTGTTTGCTGTTCCTCCCCACCTTACTGCCTACACAAGCTTCCTATGTTACTCTTGGGAGGTTCAGCAGGCTGTTTTAACTTTTCCAGACTTTATTTTGCTTTAATTGTCCTTTCCCTGAGCACAGAAAATGTACCCTTTCTTCTCCCAGATGCACTCTCAGTTGATTTTATAGTTGTTGTTTTTTTCATTTCGTGGGCTGCAGTGGCTCCCACTTAGTACAGTTTGAAACTACTTCTGACACTACATCTTTCAGACAGAACAGACAACTATCAGTAATTTAAACTGTTTTGTCTTATTGATGTTGTTTGGTGCAGCAGAATGGAAAGCTACGAAATAAAATGTCTTCTATTTAAACTGTCATTGAGTGTGACCTGCCTGTGTGCAATACTTTTAACATGTAAACAAGTATGAACATATGCTAGGCTCAAACCAGAGACCATCTCATGGGATTATCTTTAGATGAATACAGTACTTTGTTGCTTCCGGTAAATGAAACTGGTAGTAATTCAGCCATTTACTGTCTGTTTCCCATATATCCTGAGTGTGCGAATGGTGCATGTAAAATGCCAATTGTCTCTTTCAGCCTCCAGACTCAGCACCCAGTTAAAAGTTTAGCCATCTGTTTCTGCACATGACCTTTATTTTTAATTGCCTAAATTAGAGGAGAATGAGGAAGACTGGCTGGATGCTCACTCCTGTCCAATTCTAATATTGAAGAAACAAATGTTATTTACAGTGACAAATAGCGCTGGGGAGCTATGTCGGTGTCAGCTGCTTTCCACCTGGCCATGTTGAACACCTGCCCAGAGCCAGTTTGGTTCACTGCAGATGGCTAAGGTGAGCTTTCTATCCTCAACAACCTTTCCTACAGGCTTCAACTTGTGCACAGAGAGAGCTGCACTATACACTCAGCACTGCATCATAATCATAATTCCTGCTTGCTGATATTAACTTCCTGCAATATTGAATATGAGGTGCTGCAGATGAGAAATTAGAGGTAGTGTTGATGAATCAAAGATGATACATTCATCAACAACACAGTCGTGTGCATGCACGCTTTCAAAGCAGGATTTCATCTTGTTAAAATGTTGCCCAATATTGCTTATTTGTTGTATAATGTAATTGAATATTTCTTAGGGGGTAATGCAAAGAAAAACATGCTGTTAAAGGAATGTATTCAGAGTCCTGCTTCCATTCAGGCCTTTGTCCTGTTTCCACAGAGGTCGTATTCACTCTGTGTGCTGCTAATCATGCAGTGTTGTGTTCTAGGCGAGATTATTGTGCAATTCTCAATGTGACTTTTGTGGTAGAAAAAGTATTAAGGGTAATATTCTCATAGTGGTGATCATTTGGTATCTTTTAGTCCCCTAATTAAGGCATTTGTCAGCATGGCATTAATACACAGAGCAGATAGGCAGCTATTTATTATAAACTATTTATCTGATAAGCTTGTTACTCTACACAAGAGATTACATCACACTGATCATTTTTTAACTAGATATTTGTTTTTTAATGGAGCACAGCCCACTTACAAAATACAGTAATTACATTTCCTGGGAATAGTTTATATTACTGACCTTTTTTCCAAATGCAACATGTTGTGGACTTGTTAATTAAAAGTTGCTCTCTGTAGTTGATCTCCTAATTAGCGGTTTGTATGAAATAAATATATTTCTATAGAAAAAAGTCATTCATATAATCTGTGTTTAAATGAGTTGATTAAGTGCAGGTCACCAATTCCCAAAGCAAACCCGGTTAGCAAAAAAAGGTCAGCATGCAAAAAACAATCATTTGTATCAACAGACTTTGCTTTTTGAGTCTTGCAGCCATTTCTGATTCAAATTCAAAATTATTTTCATCATGTTAAAATAAACTGGAAATGGAATCCGTGGAAATGCCAGCAGCCATTGTTCTTCTGATAACCAGACATGCACAAAGCTAAGAGCGACTCGGTGACAAAGAAGAACATCTCCTCTGTGTCTGCTTGTTGTTCTCTTTTCAATGAAAACAAGCTGAGGGAGACCTTGACAGGCTGCCATGGTGATCTATAAAAAATTAAGGCTTTTAAGATAATACTGGCACCTTCGAGAAAAATTAAGAAAAGAGAAGAAAAAAAACACAGCTGGACCTGAAATTCCAGCCTTATTATTTATTGCTGACAAAATGCGTCGGCCTCAGTGGAGGTCAGAGTGTTGTTGTGACTGTGGTCGGGGACTTCGCTAGCGGACATGTGCGTGGCTAGTGGGCAAGAGGTTTCAGGGTCACGCACGAACAGGCCTAAAGGAAGGTGTGTAATGAAGCTTTAGCCACAGCTGGTGCTTCCCCGGGCAGGCCTCAGGTTGCAACCACGAATAAAAGGTCACTTTTGGACCAAAACTGTTTTAGATTAAATGAGTGTTTTGTGGTGCTTGGAAGGAGGTGCATGTGCAAACTAATGTTAAGAATACCGTAGGTTAACCTCGGTTTGGGAGGGCTCACAGGATGACCTAAAGACTAAGAAAAGATGACGAATGACTTTGAAAGAGTGCGTTTGACCACCAAACCCCTTTGTCAATGTATCCCTGCACAGCACCAATGAGAAATGCAGGGGAAAGCAAGGCAAAGCAGATCTCATCAAGTAATGTATAGGGGCAATACAATGAACGATGAAGGGTAGCCCAGGGGTAATCGATAATTTGAGCCACCAATCTGTTCCAGGTGCTTTATGATGTGACTGAGGTAATTATCAGCGGATCAATAAAAGAGTTTGTTGTACAGACGATCGGCGGAGGGAGGAGTAATTGGTTTCTGCTGCTCAACCGATTTTATGTATGTATTTTTCCAACCAGGGGATAAGGGTTAAAAATGATTCTCTCTCCACGTAGGAAAAGTCTGTCTGTCCCGTGCTGCCTGATCCTTCTGGGTTCAGGACCAATATTCTGAGATGTCCAGGGGTTTATTTGTATTTGCATGCATCATTAAACAGCCACAAAAGGAGCTTCGGTGAGCCTCGGAGCAAAGAAGAATGCACCGTGGCCGAAGGAAAAGGAGAACGGGACTGAAAAAAGAGGATGACCACATTCAGAGAGTTCTTTTGGGAGTGCTAAGAATAAACCTATTTCTTTTGACTGCTTTGCAAGAAGAATTTACATAACATTGATAATTATGAACACAGGATGGACATTTTTTTTTGCATTTTGTCTCAGACGTGTATTGTGAATGGAAATAACTGAACGAGGACAAGCTGAAGAAAAATAAACTATTTCTGGAGCCTTTTTATGGATTGTGTCAAAGGTGAAAACCACAAGACCACCCAGCTTGGTAGACCCTCAATTCTTTACCTTTGTACTTTCGACAGATTACTTGGTGGTTGGTTCGCAGCATGACATTTGACAACAAGAGCTTGTAGCCGAGTCCAAGAAAAGTGACAGCCAACAAGCTGTAAAGACAACATTGACATAAAATGTCCTTCATTATATTGTTCAGAAGATGAACGAGTAAGCAAATAGTTTCCTGAACTTGTAGTTTTCACTCTTCTTTTAGCTCTGGTTTGATCTCTACCAACTTCTAAAGTAAATATCTGTCTCTTTAGCAAGCCAGTGTTACAATATGTTCAGCAGCTTGCAACTAGTTGGCCATGCAGATGATTTTTTTAAAGAGCTTTTTTGATGCAAACAGCTGCCTGCTGTTGCTGGAAATTAAGTTGAGAGCATTGAGAGTGAACCAAAACTTTAAAGATGCAGTCCATAAAATTCAAACACTGTGCTGAAAAACAGCAAAACGCTCCACATAGCTGAGGGGAAGTGAGTTAGTCATTACAACCTCTCTCACATATCGTCATTTGAGCCATTGTTTATGTAAAAATATTGATCTGTACACCCTTAAAGTTTTCCATGAGAAGTTATTTATGTAATATTTTGATTTAACGGAAGAAGTTGGAGTTGGATTTCTGCACATGCAATCAAAGTAATTTGTAAGGTATTTAAAGTCATGTACTTGAAAAGTGGATTTGAGTCTAGTTTCTGAAGCACTCCTACTCTCATAGGAAAACTTAAACCTATAAACCTTTTGCTCTGGAAAGATGGAATGATTTACAACTGTGGCACTGGTGAAACCAGGAGCACAGGTGAGAGAAGGACAGGGTGGGATGAAAGATGGTGGGGGGCATGATGAGCTAAGATGAGTGTGACATAGAGGTGGGGGATGTTGGTAATAGAGGTCCCACTGGGTTGCCTGGTGACCTGGAGAGGGTGAAATTGTCTGAAGTTTTTATGTCGAACCTCTTCGAGAACAGCGTTTCCATCAGGTGAAAGCTTATTCATGTCGATATGCATTTCTACCTCTGGCTGGCCTTTTGAGCCTTTTACTAATAATCTTCCTGACACCACTCTCCCTCTGCCTCACACTGCTTTGTTGCAGATGATTCCCCTCGCAGATTCTCCTTCATTTTATACTCCAGCTCCCTGTGGATAGACTTACCCTCCCGTCTGTCCTCTGCGCTGACACAGTATCGACCTCTTCTTAATATTGATGAGAGATTTCATGTCTTGTGTAATCTGGGGTGTGCTGTTGCTGCTTTATATCATTATCCTCACAATGTTTACCATTTACCAGATGCCCAAAGTATCCTCACCATGTAGCTGCAGGGAAGAGTTTCTCACACAAAACGGCCTCGTTCAGCACTCAAGAGACCACAACGGACTGCTGATAGACAAAAGACACACTTGTATACCTACACATCTTAAGAAGCAGGTACTGACTGTGGTGTATGGTGATTTTGTTATATTTGGACAGAACCATTCTAGATGTTTGCCACTGGTTACTGTCTTTGTGCTAACGTTTGGCAAGAAAGCAAATAAACCTATTCCCCCGTCCCCCAAAGATCATACCTGCTACTGGTGTAAGATAGGGCTGCTTATTAGGATATATAGCACATAACCCTTTGAAAAGTCTCTCAGAACTTTTTTGGTTTTGCCCCATTTCTTGTATCCATGTTTTAGGATTTTAGTGTAAAAACTTGCAAATTTAAGACCTCATGTGACATCACGTTGGTTTGTGAACTGCTGTTTTGAAGCTTTGGATCTGACATTTTGAATTTGGACGAGAGGGTGTAACTGAGGAGGAGAAAGGGGTAGATCTGACTAACAACCCGGGGACACTATACCCGCCCATCAATATTGGCAACCTGACTGCATCCCAGGCATGTCGATCAAAACAGACATGCCCACAAACATACCTCTCTTTGAGGCCAAATATCTAAACAATTAGGGACTATTTTCAGAAGGACCACCAGAAAACCGATCAGAAGAGGTGAATTTAGCTGATGACACCATTTTGGTAATTTTGAAGGCAGCCTCTTGTGGACCTCTGTGGTATTGCACTTTAAGGTCCATGTATTCTCTTTTCAGACCTGAAAACAATGTTGATTTTTTTTTCATACAGTTTATGCTTAAGGCCCACTATTGAGCCACTAATGAGCCACATCGGTTCATCAGCTGAGTGCCTATTGAGACAGTATACTTTAACATGTGATGCTGCAGCACAAATACGCTTTGACCACACTAAAAATGCGTTCGTCTAAGGGTATGATGGGACACTTTTAAATGCTGCCACAGCAATTTCACAAGCACATAGTAAAATGACTAAATGTCCTTCTCGCTTGTTCTTCATTTAAATTTTGATCTATTATAATTGAGAATCTGGGATTTAATTCCTGGCTAATCTGTCTAATCAGATGATTTCCATTTTATTAGTCTGTTGTATTATTTTTAATTTGAATCTAAAATAAATGAACCATTTACCTTCCCAGTACCAACCACAACAATATAATTTGTTTGTTGTGGTGAGTCCATCTCAGTTTGCCCTGCATCATAAGCATTGCAGCTGTTGTAATTCATAGTAAATGTGATTGATGCTTGCAAAAACAGTTCAAGACAGTCCTGCAATCAAATATGTTTGATTTATTGTCTTTTCAGTTCCAGTCAGCATTGTGTGGCCATTGTAATAACAAAAACTTTCTGTGTAGCCCCCATCACACGACCATAATCGTTCTTTTCTCCATCCCCTCTGCACAGTGTAGAATCAACGCTCCCAAGCTGTGCTCCTCATCTTTCATTACTGTAATTCACAATGAAGGTCATTCTTATGAATTGACTGAAGAAAGACCAGTTTTTCTCCAAACTTAATTAAAAGTCAGGCGTATCTTTTAGGGCAAGGCTTTTTTTCTTCCTCTGTGATTCAATAATCAACAGAAGTAAATCATCTACAGTCTATTGCATCAGTCGCCAGCAGGCTGGAACAAATGCAAAAAATAAATAGACCGACTCTGGCATGCCGAGTTACTGGCAAGAGCTGCAAGGTTACTCTGTGAAGCTCTCTGAGGCACCTTTAAACCACATGACACAATTATCACAGAGAAAGTTTGTTTCAAGCGCTGCGCCATGAGTGCTGATCAGCTGTGATATCACCTATAGATGTTAATTTATCCTCTGATCGAGGACCATCACAGGTGCTACTTTGCTGCTTGAGCCACTAGTTTCACTAATTACTAATGGTGATTTAATGTAACAGCGTGACCATTTCCTCTCCTGTGCAGGCCCCATTCCTGCACTGTTGTCCTTGTAAATTAGGTGTGCACCACTGATTAATGGTTAACAGCCACTATTCCAAGAGAAGCATCATCAGCAAAGCATTTAATTAAATGGTTGTCTCATTTACTTAGCAAACTAATGTAGCTTAAACACAAGATAACTTTATTAAACCATATGAAATGTCACCCGCTCAGATTTTATGGAGGTTTTACACCAGCTTTCAAATACTAATCTATATGATCCGAGATGTAAACCCATGGTAATTACAGATCTAAAAATACAAGGACGTTGTAGAAAATTGTAAATGTCTTTTTTATTTATATTTCTTCCCTAAAGCAAAGTACAGTTTCATGACACAGCAATGGTGCAATTTGCAGGCTATTTTTGGCACCAGTGTATTTCCTAAATCAAAAAAAATCCCTCAAATTAATTGCTTCTATCAGCTGGTTCAATTCCTGAGCTGCACTGCAAAAGACAAAGTGCCGAGCCAAACATGGTGCCCTGTGCCATCAATCATCGCTCTGTATTAACTACCCCACCTCCCATCCAAAGAAAACAATTAAAGTTAAACTTGTTGATTTGTTATGGTAGGCCATAAATCACACTGGTATGTGAAACCCACCATCTCCCAGGGCCCCTTTTCATGTTCCTCGATCAGAGCCGAGGTTAGAAAGCGCCGCTTTGAACTAGTCTGATGGTATTCAATTATTTATTTATTTCCTTGTTTGTTTTGAATAAAATGATAGTTGCCTCAGTTACCTTAAAATATGCTGAATTAAAGCTCCTTATGTGAGCCTATAAGCACTGTGTACATATAGATAAAGCGCTTACATTATTTGAAAAGAAAAGGAAAAACATTTTTTCCGAGGGAGTGAGATACCGAAGTCTCAAAGATTATGCCGTCTGTATGGCGTTCTGTTTCTTCCGACTTGAGCACAGCGACAGGAGAGAAATGTTGTCTGTCTCGGCAGGATGTCATTTTGAAGCGTGTAGTGACACATTGTTTTGAACAGCCAAAACTGCTGCAGCTAATGAGCTGTTCTCCTTTTGTAATGTTCCTTCTTCTCAGGATTGGCTCTTGTTTTTTTCCCCCTATATTGCATCATATTTTTTTGGACACAAACATGATGTGCATATAAGACTTTTCTATCACTCTTGGCCACTTCTCAGTGAGCTATTCTGGTCATGGTGGTGCCTTTGTCTGCCAGGATAAAAAAAAAAAAAAAAAAAAAAAAAAAAGGTGGGCATTGTGATAATGTCTGGACTTCCAACAGCTCATTTGGAGTGAGTCACATATTACAAGGCTTTGTCTTCCAACTGTTTACTTCTTGGCAACTTCTCCTTATTGTATGCATTTGGCCATCGCTCCTCATTGTATGCACTATTAAAGAAGGAAATGAGAGGGATCCTTCAGCTTGCGTCGTAACTGGCAGGCTCATATCCCAGATCCAGTGACATTCAGGGATCCTGCAGAGAGCAGAGACATTGTCAGCAGGAAGAAGAGCCTGTTTGATAATGAGATAGAATACAAAGACTATCTGTGGCTGCTCAGCTTCAGCAGCACAGGAGACCTTGTTGTTGTCCGGGGCAGCCCACGGGTCAGACGGTCTCTGTCTGAAATTTTTATGGATGGAAATTTGTCTGAGTAATATCAAGTGTACCGAGACTGCACAAGTAATGAGACTAAACATGTTTCATCAACTTGAAATGCATCAAGATCAACAGACAGACGTCTCACCTTGTTAAACAGCACAACAAATTGAGTTGAGACAGTAAATTACAAGACTCCCAGCAGCTGTGAAAATTACAGTCGTTTTAAAATCAAGCCACGCTGCTATTGGCTGAACTCTGATATCAAAGACAGTTTATGTAGTCTCTTATGGAATCACTTTTTCATCTGATAATTGAATGAAAACATTACGCTCATCACCATTTTTGTCCGCAAAGCTAATCTACTACTGGCATGGTTAGCACTCTGTAGCGGAAAAAAAAGCAAATTAAGTTGTTGACACCAGATATTCATTACAGCCAGCAGTTTAAAAAAAAAAAAAATGTCACTTGTGTGAAAAATAATTGTTTTGCTTGCTGTCTATTAATCATAAGTTTCACATTTGAAATAAATTAGATTCTGTGTATCAAATCTCTTTGTGCTGCGGGAAAACAAGATAGGAAAGTCATAACTATTAAGCAGTCATTCCTTTAACTGTTTCACCTAATTGAGAAAGCAGTGCTGTTTGCTGTTTACATAACTTTACAGTGCGCACAATATATGCAGAACGAGTGCTGTTACTTGAGGCAAAATCTCATCTTTCAACAAAATATGCTTCACCAGAGGCTAGTACTACTGTGCTGAGTTCACATTGTGGAGAAACCTCAAGGAAACTGAAGACCCAGAGGTCATAAAGATGGTCAGTCATCCTCCCTGTCATCAGCTGGCTTGTATATAAAGATGCATCATACATTTAGAAAATAATATGAAGATGGAATATGTTTTTATGGCAAATCAGTTGTAGGAAATGGAGCATGTTAGGCCACACAAGAGCATTTCTTTTACATGTACAGTAAATCCTGCCAGTTTAGCCTGAAGCTTTTACATCTAGGCGTTGAAGAGAAACACAGCATCCATATCTAAGCCAACTATCATGGCGTGAACACACATGCTGAAAAGCTGGTTGCCAATGAAGTCACTTTGGCTGCTCCTGGCTTAGATTTTTGGCATGTTTTCAGAGCTCGGGCTCTGTCTGGCGGGGGCAACTTAGCTAATGAGTTAACCACGAGAACTGTAAAAGCCTACCTGCTGGTATCAGAGCCCAGACTTTGAACTGAAAGGCAGGACAGCTAAGAGCCCCGCTGCAATGCATTTCTTTCAATTAGGCTTTGAAGAGTCCCCGACTTCTTTCCACTGAGCATTGCAGTCCGTATGGCTCAGTGCAATGTGAGTTAATGTCATGAATAAGCACAGGTTTGTTATTTTGCAGTTGACAAAACAAACATGACTGAACTTTTGTTTGAGGACTTTGATTTGTTTAGCACCTACTCTGTGTTCTGAACGATTAGCAGCTAATAGCGTTTGTGTGCCAGCATCACCGCAGTTTCATCAGTTGCACATCAACAGAAGTGCTTTGTTTGCCTCAGATTTTTACAGAAAGTAAAATCCAACTTCTGAAAGTTTTTGAGAGCTCCTCAACCAATCCAAATGAACAAAATGTGTTGATACAAAGTCATAAAGCTTTGATTTGTGGTGAGACATTGGCACAATGTTTATGTACTTTTGGCTCATTGATTCACTGGGCTGCAGGGGTCTGCAGAGAAATGTAGACTATTTGGAGCAGCTCAGCACTACACAATAATAAGGACTGACTGTGAGGTTTTTTTGTGTGAACAGTTCTGTTGGTTCTGGGAGTCTGTTTGAACTGGGCACATTCAAACAATGTTACCCAGAAGGCTTTTTTTTGTCTCAGCACAAGCTCCAAATGACAGCATAGTATAGCAGCTGCAATTTTAGTAAAGAGATGAGGGGGAGGATGGGGGAGGCTGGTCAACCTTTTATGGGGGAGCAGTGAATATGGCCTCTTATGACAGACATGGGGTGAAATCAAAGAAGGTAATTTTACAGGGATGGTTGGGAACACACAAAATGAACATGATGAACTTGAAACTTTCGATTTTTTTTTTTTTTGCATGAGTTTCCGTCTGCAGCACAGACATGTGAAGCTATTTGCCTGTGTGCATGTAGAAATATGCCCACTCTCCTCTCCCTGTCTTTCTCTCGGTCTGTGTGAGCTGTAGCTTTTGTGTTTCATTGGTATTCCACCAGATTCATCACCATACAAGGATGGCATTCTGCCATCTCTTCTCAAACATAACTGACAAATAATTCTAAATCACCTCCTGCTTCAGCGATTGTTGGCTGCTGGATTGTTTTAATCACAGATAATTGATTTAATTTGAACAAAGCATGTGAGAGAAGAAATCCTACCACTAATAGATGAAACTGTGAGTGTTGAATAAGGAGATGCGGTGTGAGAACGTAATTCAAATGCTTTCTATTCTGGAAGCCTCTAATTGTAAATCTGTGATGTGTTCGTTTTTGTTGCTTTTACAATCCGAAGGAAGGATTAAAAATAGCCGATAAAGGTTAAATCAAAATGTATAGATGTTTTAAAGTGACATGTTTAAAATTAAAGAAGCATTCAAAGACTTCAATATTCTGTGTTTAAGAATCTCTTCCCCTTCCCTGTATGTGCTTCAGTGTCTAAAGAAAAATGCCTCAAAAAATCCACAAGAGAGTTATTTAATAAATGGCCTCCCAGAAGCAAAGGTCACCTGCTTTTATATTCCCCAAACTGTCATTCATTTAATGGGGGGATTCTGCTGACCTCAGTCACCTCAGTAATTTCTCCTCCTACTTAAATTGCATATAATTGCAGCAAATGCTACAGACGAGGCAAAGCTGCATTTTGGTAAATGTAATGTTTGCTTTGTGGCATTTTGTTGTACAATAGCCTCCTACTCATGAAGCTGGTTAAGCAGCTTGGAGCAGAATAGCTCAGCTAGAGATTTACAGAAGAGATTTCCTAGCACCTCTTACCCATCCTCTCCAAATGTGTGTGTGTGTGTGTGTGTGTGTGTGTGTGTGTGTGTGTGTGTGTGTGTGTGTGTGTGTGTGTGTGTGTGTGTGTGTGTGTGTGTGTGTGTGTGTGTGTTGCATTCATGTGTACATGCATGCATAATCCTACATTAGAGGATGACATAACTACATGTGTAGCTGCAGGAATAACTAATTACTCAGCAGAATCAAACAATATTTCAACATATATATTTCCATAGATTGTTGTGTGTATTGTTTTTAAATAACACTAAAGCTGATTGAAGTGAAATTGATTGATTCAAGTTCATTGAATTCGGCTGCACCAAGGTTGTCGAAACACCTGTTTACCTCTACAGGCAGCGTCCTCGCACGTAATGTTCTTGTGAAATTATCTCCCACGGAGAAACGTATAAAGTCAGACAGAGCACACACTGCAGCTCCCCACACATAGAGATCTCTCGTATCCAACATCTCAATATAGAGGCTGTTTGAAATGCACTTTGTGATCTGCTAATTTTCGCAGATGCTCCCTCCTCCCAGCCCAGAAGAAAGAACAGTGATAACCTGTCTCAATAGTGTGTCAGTGCTTTTGTCTAAGCCCCACACCATGTGGGTACAGGCCTGTGTATTGGCAGGCAATCCATGCTTTGACAAAATAATCCCTCACTGCATAGCGGACATTATCCACCCCTGATGCTTTCACCAGTTGATATGTATTCTGGTACTGGTCCATGTTAACCACCATGCTGGATTGCCCATCTCTCAATTTTCTTGGTCCGCTTTCTTTTGCAAATTAGGCATTGCGTGTGGTTAATGATCATTTATATATTAACTTAAATGATTAATACATGATTAATATTCCTTTGCTTTTCTGTTTTTCTTGTGGAACTAGATTGATGATAGATTACTGTGTATCAAATCACCAGATACAGATTTGTTGAATCTCATTAATTAAATGACAGGCCCACCGTGAGTTTGTCTAAATTTGCGGCGGAGTAAAGCCTTCAAATCACTTATCCTGTCTTATTCTTAATTGCATGAACTTGCTTATACATTATGAATTATCCTCATATAACTAGACCCCCAAACTGCTGATATTATAGGACAATCTCTTATGAAATTGTGTCGTAAATCCAATCAAATCAGATATTTGGATAAAATTATCATTCTCTCTTCCCAGCAAATCTCATCATTGAAATATATCAGCTTGGGATTCAGATATCAAAGACTCACTTAATCAGTTGTTGAACGTGTTAACAATTAATAGTTTTTCCCCAATAAGGGTTTTTAAACTATCGTGTTTACCACAATTGCCACAAAATCCAACTAAATTAGGTGTTTGAGCAGTATATCAAATAAGATTTTTTTATTTTAATGACAAAATAATACTTTCACTTAAATTGCAGCACTGCAACTTACCAGACAAGTTCAAACTATTAATGTGTGATAGTGGGGAGCTGGGATAAAAGTAACACTTTTGAATGATAAAATTACAAACGGAAACAAATTTTCATTGTAATCAACAATTCACATGTATGTTCTGTCAATGCAGGTTGTATTTTGTAGAAGTGTGGAACAACTTTGGTATAATTTGATTTTGAATGGAAGTAGCACACTGTTACTTTCAACCCCGTCATTCAGGACGAAAGTAACATACAAGTGGGTCAAAAGTGTGCAGTATAAATTTGAGTTATGTTTTTTGTAACATGATTGTAATGTAACGTTTTGATGCTTTTAATGGTTTTATTGTGAAGCACTTTAAATTGCCTTGTTGTTGAAATGTGCTATACAAATAAACGCCCCTTGCCTTGCCTTGCAAACATATTATGTAATTTATCTTGTTAGAACTTATTATAAAATTTCATTTTTTTTTCATTCAACATAATCAACGATGCGCATTTAGATTTTTTTTTTTTTTGTACTGAAGTGTACTGGGAAAGAAAATCAGGCCTGGGCTTGTCAGCTGGGACCAGACCGCCTGCAGCAGTCTCTCGTGCAGCCTGAATGACAGACACACAGAGAAGACCAGTGAGACTCTGACAGAGCCGGTAAAAACTTCTTTGATGGTCCACTAGCCCACTGATGTGGTGGTCCACTGGTATTTGTCCTGAGTGCACCACTCAGTAGGACACAGAGACAGTGGTTTCACTGAGGACAACCAGAACTGGTAGCATATTTTAACAGTGACACAATTGTAAAAATATCAAGACGAATGTAATGGTTAGTAGCATATCATAAAAGAGTGAACTGTTGGTCTTGGTAGAGGTACTGTATGTGCTTTTGTAGTGCCCCTTTAGTTTCATCATGTTACTTTATGTTGAGGAGGTTATTGGCCTGTGCCAACTGGTTACTCAGTCAGTATGGTTCGCTAGCTTTCAGAACAGCAGGTGAACATAGCAAAGTGGAAGAAGGGAACTCATTTATGTGATGTGTGGGGCCCCTACAAGTAGTGAAAATCCATTTACCTGCCACTCCTGCTCATTAAATAGACAGGCGACACTCATGATGCAACTTGAAACTACACCAAACAGTACAATTTCTGAATAATTTCAATTAATATATTTTAGTAAATTAAGTTACTAACAGTACCCGATTAATCATTGAAATTGTTTAATATTAACCCCATAATTAAGAAATGTGAATGTTTGCATTGGTCTTTGGATCCAGAATTAAATTTAGAGAAGTGGTTTAAATTATCTGGGTGTTCTTGGGGCATGAAGCCATACGCCATGAAAGTGATATGATGTAACTCAGTCATTAAGAAATGACTGCTTCATGCAACCTATCTCCTTGGTTTGCCCCTCGGTGGTAATTTCCCCCGTCAAGGTCATGGCCATCCGCCATCAAGCAGCCATCAGTCATTTCCTGACAAAGTAATACATATAAGGGTGAATTATTAATTACCATCTCTTGACACGGCTTGCTTTTTATTATAATTTGTGACAAAGGAGAAATCAATAATGTTTGGATAAATGAAATTGGGTGCTATAGGTATGGATGACAGTTCGTTTGCACAAAGGAAAGTTACATCAAACTTCAAAATGGCTCTATTTATCCACAGGCAGCGTGATTGAATATGATTTGATCCATCTATCGCAGCATTTTGCTGTACTTTTACTTAATCCGCAGGTGCAGATGTTGTCAACTCGATTACAACTCCTGGCATGAAGGAATACACTTGGCACAATGACATTTTTCAGATAAATATGTGTCTACTTGAGAAGACTTTTAAGCCTGGAGCTCCGACAAGATTAAATGGCCAGGCAATTGTTTGTGAATCTGCAAATTATTTGAAACAAAAGGAAATTTTCTCCGACATTGACATTGAATTGCTGGGTTCTTCTTTAATATGTCTGAGAACATCCAGCACATTTCATATTTCTGACAATCTAACATAAATGTATGCCCTTAATTTGATGGCCAGTTATCTTTTCAGTGCTGCCCAGGGATTAAACACATTGGATGAGCAGGAGTTGGTAGGGTGACTGATGAGCTGGCGTCAAAGTGACTATCGCCTGCTGGAAAAAAACGAAATGTCCTGTGTCATCAGACTCCCATTATTACTGTTTCAGTCTAACAGCAACCTGATAATGATTTTGTATGGATAGCCATCCTAATTATACCCTGCTGCAATATGGAAGTGCAGTGAATGAGAAATAGATGCAACAGAAAGAGGTCAAGTTATGTCTCATTGCTAATGTGTGTACAATTGTATTTAATGTGGATGTGAGAGAAGAGGAAGGAGTGGAGGGTTTACTATTGATTACATTTCCAGAACAAAAAGTGGCAGACAGCAGAAATGAGCATGAGGGCTGGAGAAGTAAGAGGGGGTGAAGAAGAGAAATGGGGTGTCCACTAAAAGTGAAGGAGCAGAGCAAGAGGTGGAAGAACTTGAGAGGGTGTGTGTGTGTGTGTGTGTGTGTGTGTGTGTGTGTGTGTGTGTGTGAGAGAGAGAGAGAGAGAGAGAGAGAGAGAGAGAGAGAGAGAAGGAGAAGCAGTGATGAGAAAGCACATTAGTACAAGAAAGAGAGAGAGTGTGGAAGACTGAGAAGTGGTAGAGTCACAGAACAAAAGGAAGACAGAAAATGGGGAGGGAGAGCCGAAAAAAAGTGGCGATGGAGGGAAGAGAGAGACAGATGACATGACGGGGAAAGTGCTGGAGTGCCCCCCACAGGCCTGCTGACATACCTCCTCAGCAACACACACTGATCCATGTATCATTGTAATGCATCGCCCGTGTAAATAGAAACATTACACAATGATCACCTGAATGGTTGCAGTCACTTCCTAATAAGATAAGTGCAGCGAATGAAATGAATGCAATTTATTTTTCTGACAGACTTGTTTTCTTGTTACATAAAACTATTCTAGTTTCTCAGATTTGTATGAAAATGAGCTCAGACAAACTACATTTGACGGTTTGCTATCACAGACAGCAAAACTGTTTCCCAGCACGCACCCAGAGATGCACTTTGTAGCTAAACTCACATAGAATAGGAAACTCCACACCCCCAAGGTCAATCAGCACATCACATTCTGCTTGTGTTACCATGAGAACAAGAAGGCCAAGCAGTCTCATTTATATTCACAGTCACACAGATGTACATTTGCAATAGCAATTAAATGCCATTTTGCCTTTGTAGGCAGGAAAAAAAAAACAGCAACAGCGTGATTACAAAACCATAGCCATGCATCCACAGCAAATTGTGATTTCATTTTAAGTAACCTGTCTTTTCATTGATTTTTCATGCAACCCTCAGAAAAATACATTTGAGTTGTTGTCATATTATGCAAGTTTTATTATTGCCATTCATTTCCACAGAAAAGTGCAGTCGAATTCAAATTTAAAGTGGGTGTTAAAATGCCAAGAGCATATTTTTAATAATTTTATGAGTGAACACGAGTTGAATCAAGCTAAAAGCAAAGGAGGTTCTCTTTTGAGTATGCAAACAGTAAGTGCCCTCCATCTCTGTCCCTTGTCTGTGAAGTTTGCTCGGCACAGTGTGGTCCCTGGAAAAGCTGAATATATGGAGAGTAAGGTCTAAACTTCAGGGTTCAGTCGAAGGCAATACAAACACATGCCTCTCTGGGTGCTGCAGTCTCGAGTCAAGGAGCAGTGCCAAGAGCTGGAGGACCTTCAGGGAGAATTTTTAGAAATACAAATTTTTCCCTTTCCTCCCCCTTTTTTTTTTTTTTTTACTTGTCTCATACTGCTGTTGCTGTGGAGATAAAAAAAAAAAAAAAAAAATGATCCAAGCAAGTTTTCAATACTCAACTCAGTAGGCTATGATTTGAAGGGTCAGGTGTTTCATGACTAAACATGCTGAGGCTCTATAAATAGTGCCAAGCAAATGATCATAATGGCCTTGGAGAGCTGGGGGAGTGTGACTGACATTTAGCATGTCCATATATAACAGAAAACTCCCCGACCTGCACAAGCTGCCCTGTAGGTAGTGTGGAAGAGTACTTATTGATCTGCAATTGCCTCATGAAAGCATTTCTCAGCAAATCACAAACACGGCGCAAATGCTTGTGCATTTATTCATTTTCATCATGACCCTGCTTCAGAAGGACATTTGTAATGCATACTAAGTACATACTGGGGGTTAATCTTGAGTAGTGCTTAGTGCTTAAACATTTTTCTTTAATCTAGACTGCCTCATCTGCAAACGATCCACACTCTTACTCCTCAGTGTTGAAGTTCCAGGGAGACTCTCAAAAACCTGCTACGATTTGCAAACTGAGGTTCGCATGACCGAGTCGCTAGACCAACTTTTAGTGTTGACTGATCACTGTTTGCCCTGTTTTGTCACAGACAACACACACTGTGGTCGTGAAATTGTTATTTGTACGAGTTTTTGTTTGAGAACAATTTTAGAAGAACTGTACTGCAAATTTAAAGGTATCTATAAAGTGGCAATCTGCAACACATTCAGGATAAAGCTTTCAGAAATTGACTAAACTTATCCACAGTGTGTACAAACAGCAGTGTTGATGTTTTGTCACAGACAAAATATTATTGTATTGTGTATTGTGTTGCACACATATCTGCTACATTTAGCATGCTAACGATCAAACTAGCACCGACCCGTCCTGTCTCATAATACCACTTTTTACCACAAGATGGGACAGTGAATCGACTGTAGCACCCAGTCTGCTCTCAGTCACACGAGAGGATAAAAAAGTACCATCTTTTAACTTTTTGTTTTGACAAACGTAAAATTAAATGCAACGATGGCTTTAACTCTTGTCAAAACAGAAGGGAAACTAAAGTAAACACTGTTGACGCTTTCCACTGCTGGCAACCGCTGTTGGCGAGTAAAGGAATGAAGTTGGATGCTGAACTCAGTGTTCCTTCTGGATTTGTACGAAACATCTGTTAATGCTGACATAAACAGGTTCTAATGCTCATGGCTTTGTAGCTCTAACTAACAAAGGCAGCTAATTGTATAACGTCAGGTATGTTCTGACTTTCGGGCATATGTGGACAAATCCTGGTGTGCTGCAGCATCTGCAGGGCAGTGGACCGTCAAAGGTTGCATTACATTTTTTTTGCTTTTTCTCTTTACCAAGGACGTATGAGAGCGTGTTTGTTTGCTGTTTTTTGATTTGTGGTTCGGACTAGTTATAACAGCAACTATCTACCTCAGGGAGGCTCATTTAATGTAGCACGTGTAGCCCGTTGTAGAAAGTTTTTACAAATGTTACAAGGACATTTGTGTTATGAGCTCCTTCACCATTTACCTTCTGCACAGTACAACCAGACAAGCTTAGAAAGGCTACCAAAAACAGTACGCAGTCATTTTCACCGTGAAACTTATCACCGTCGGGCAAGTGTAATGCAACGAATCAGCAACGTTATTGTTTTTCTACAGTGCCTGTAGTTTGGCAGGTAAACATGATTGATAAGTGTGTGCGAGCATCATTTAATGTAAAGCATCACTACATTAAAAGGTGAAATCAATCATCACTAATAATGAGTGGGAAAATAAATCAAGTTTCGAAGTAGCTCCTGCTTCCAACCACATGATTAAATCTGAAAAAAAAAATAGCACCTCCAAGCCTGCACATCTGTTGCCCCGGCAAGGACTTGACAACAATAGCCCACCTGGACTCTGCCATTCCGACTCAATGTAATCAAACGCTGCGTGCTCAGAAAATGCAGACATGTTAAAATCTGAAAGGATGACATTAAGGATGAGAGATGAACAGGATGACAGAGGGCTGTGTGAGACAATAAAATCAAGGCCATCCAAGAACCAAGATGGATTGATGAGTCCATTGAGTGGAGATGGCAGGCAGCCAGCTAGCACAGAGGTCAGTGCAGAAGGATATCTCTTGGAAGAAATGATGCATTTAAGAGGGCCAAGGCTGCCAGGGTGGGCTCACTGGCGGGGAGAGAAAGAAGGAGATATGAAGTGAGCGATGGGAGGGGAGGCGGGGAGAGGAGGCTCGTATGTAGATGAAGTGGGTACGTGAGAAATATTCAAAATGAGAAAGAGAAATGATGGAGGGTGAAAGAGGGATCGATTAAAGAGGATACAGGTAAGTGGACAATGGGAGGGAAAATATAGAAGCAGGAGTGAAAGAGAGTAATGAGGGGTTAGAACGTGAAGACAAAAGACGACAGGGGGAGAAAACATGTCGTGAGGAGCCAAGTTCATTTGAATTAAAGCTTTGGGTATTAATGATAAATTTGTCACATTATCCGTAACACTGTTAGCGAATCAAAAACAATAAGAATTCACCCAGAACATGAAGACTGAGTGTGCTAGAGAGGTTTCCCCTTTCCTACAGAATCACCAGGTTCCATATCACAGTGTGAGCCAAAAACATTATGCTTACGGAGACTGGTTTTATTAATCAAACTGATTATTCAATGAGTCAGGCACTCACACAAACAAGGACAAATAATGGGTTTAAGCCTTAGCCACCAAAAATGAAAAATATCACCCATCTGCCTATTGTGATTTGCTGCGATGGATCTGGCTAAGTGTCTGCTAACACCCCGGCTGGCTAATTGAGCTAGGTTTATAATGGTGAGGTCAACAATGAAATTTATGCAACCCATCTGCCACATAAATAAACAATGCCAACGGAGATGAAGTGAGTCAGTCATAAGTTAACTGTCTGAATTTTCAAAAGGTCTCAGCTCTATTCACCATTTGGCATACCGTCTCAAGACCCTGCCTTTATTCCCTCCACTCTCCGCTCCTCTCAAATTCCCCCTTTGACATTCCCCCTTAGCCTGAGGGCTGCGGAAATCCATGGTGTAATGTGAGCAGCACTAAAGGTTGTCTGCCTTTCATCATTTCTCTGTCCTCACTTTTCTGACACGGCGATAAATGCTGCACAAGTTATTAGTCGACTATGGCTGATTGATATCCTCTGTGGAGGCCCTAACATGCAACTCTTTGCTCCTTGTCAACATTCAAGGTGACCACACTAATAAACAGAGATATTTTCAGGGGCAAGTACAGTAGAAAGCTTTCATACATCTGTGATAATGGTGATTTAATGCACTTGTTAAAGTGAAACATGAGATCAAGGAACCAAGAAAGACAATGCTCATTGAGTGGAGAACAAGAGATCAAAATGTAGCTTGAATGAGTTCACTGGAAGGGTTTCAAGAAAACTTCAAATCAGAGAGGTAGACATAAAGAGCTTAACTCCACTCTTAACTCGCCATGATAATGTTTGATGTGTCAGCTCATTGCATTTCTCTCTATTTAGAAATGCAGTCAAAGAATGAAATGAATCCCCTGAAGATGTCCCCAAGGGAAGTTCTTCAGATTTTTTTTTTGCCTCCTCCATCTGTCAAAATCATACTCTCACTCCAATACACAGCCCGCGGAGTATATAAAATGAGAAGGTTAGTCGTAAATGTATATTAAGCTTATTTGAAGCACAGTTGACAACTACCAAGGGCTAAATCGCTCAGCTCAAGCAGAACCAGTTCTCGGGCAGGACATAACATCCTCATAATCCAGGTCATATATAGAAAGCTCTGGAACCCACGAGATCATCATACATGCACTTTTTGGGAAAAGGAGTTTCCTCTCAGGCAATTAACAGAGTACGCTAATCTGAAAGTGATACTCTTAAAATATATAAACACTGTTTTGACACAGAGAGAAGTATTTTCCCTCACCACAAAGATACATACTGTACTGTGGAAAATTAAAAACAATTTAAAAAAAAATACAAAAACTTGTGGTAACTTGATTAAAGTGTCAAAATCAATTAACAACTATTTTGATAAATGGTGTTTTTTTTAAGTAAAGAGGCTTTCAGTTTTATATTTTCTGTTTTTATCATTAAAACTGAATATCTGATTTTGGACTATTGGGTGCTACTTTGGGCTCCAGAATTTTCTTTTGTTACAAATTCCTGACAATTTAATGATCAAGTGGTCAATTGATCAATCAATAAATACAATTAGACATTAGTTACAACCCTTTTTTAAAGTTTCTAGGAATTCTACAGTGATCATTTCTGCTGTAAAGAACTCTCTCCACTGCAGTAATGTTGCTACAGAGTGCTATTGGTTTCTGTTGCTGACCTTTTGTTGCTCTTGCTGTGCTTAGATGTTTGCTGCAAGCCAGCAATGTCATTTTATTTGACTCGCCAAGGCAGGCATAACTAGTAAGTTTTGGCAGCTTGTGTTCAGGTTGTTACTTCCTCTCCTCAATGGGCACATTCTCCATCTGCCTGGTCTGTGTCAGCTTGGCAAACGTCCAACAAGCTGTGGGTAGACCCTCCTTTTACTGCCACTGCATCCACAAGGGAAAGAAATACCTATAGTAGTGCTTTGATACGTTTTTTTTCTAAGGCGCTGAAAACCGCTGCTTGCCTTCTTTGTATGGGAAGTACAGGAGTGGTGATGCACAAAGACCTAGCTCCCCTTGTAGTCAAATGTTGGACAAGTTAGACTCACCTCCTTAGACCACACCGGCGTCTGTGCAGTCCTCAGCCTGTTTCCACTGTGACAGCGAAGTTCCTTCCCACTTCAGCTGACTGGCCTGTTTGCATCAGGTCGTGATCTATTTGAGGAGAGAGCTTTAACCTCCCTCACTCAGAGAAATGTCAAACTCCTGCTCAGCCCCTATCTTTCTCACTTTGCTCTGGAGGTGTGAATTCCCTCGAGGTAACATGGCTTGCTGCCCCATCCACTGGCTTGTTCTTACCTTTTCCACATGCAGCTTCATTTTCTTTTCTTTTTTTTTCTGTAAAAAAAATCTGCTTTTATTGATGAGCTGAAGCTGCTTTTACTCTGAGTTCCTGCAATATAAATAAGATTTATGTTTCGTGTATATAGACATTATAAAAATGTTATCTGACAAATCTCTAAACCGACAGCACCTATACTCCTGTCAACATCACAGCATATAAGGACATCCTGTGAACATGTGGCATCAGCAAAGCAGCACAGACCTGCAGAGCTGGGCTACTTTTAAATGTAAATGATCACGGGAGAGATTCCTGCTCAGCTCTTGGGGAAAACAAACCTTATAACAAGTCTCACATATGTAATCATATGTGTGGAAAACATGGGAAACTCATCTGTGTTGTCTGTCAGGGTGGTTACTTACAGAAAATAATGCTACATCTCATAAACTGTAAAGAACTGTGAACTTTGTAAATATATTTTTATCTTGGTAAACAATACGCATTGATCATTAAAAACAGCAGAGTTTGACATAATTTAACATTTCCAAACTGGGAGAGAATCTACCTTTACTATTAATGATTTATTATGACAATTTTTAACTTTTTATTTTAGCTTATCTGTATTTCCTAATTACTATTCACCATAAGGGTATGCCTGTCACTAGCGCCTATTAAATTTCACATCACAAGATTAGCTATGATTTGTCCACATACAGTATTTGCATGCTTATAGCAACTAAGAATTAAAAAAAATCTGTGATCTAAAATTAGAGTTTAGCAGCCTTTGCTCATCAACCATCACAGTTTATTTTGCAGATATCTCTGTTTACTTCATTGGTATTGATGGACTGCTGCCAAGAGCCCACCCCGGGTGAGAAGCAGTCACCGGTGACACCAGTTCAGTGCTCTCGGACTCTCTTGGGATCTGTCCTTATTGGTAGATGCACAATATGGGTCCCCTTTTGAAATACTGGCTTCTGCAGTTCCACCGGTATTATCTTAAAACTGCACTGTTCTTGGCTCTCTGCTTTGCCAAGATAATATTTGACTTTCATGCACTGTCAGCTCCTACCTTCTGTACCAGTTGCCAGCCAGAGTATGTTATATTATACCCTGAATTTGTGTGCACTCATAAGGCTCTTAACCTGTCTTTAAGAAGCTGTTGCTTTTGATATAGATGTCCTAATCCTTCTTGTGTTTTTAGAGAACAGAGGAGACTGACTGCTTTGTGCATACATTACACATAAGGCACATATCCAGGCTCACGATTCATGCAATCAGCTGTTTGCTTGCCTCGTAAATCCAGCTCAGAGCGAGCACTGTCGAAACAGTCTTTGTCCTTTTGTACCATGCCTACTACCTCAGCCTTCAATGATAGGAGGGCTGATTGCCTGGCAACACTTTTACAGGAAGAAAACTGCATCTTGGTATTATTTAAATGACTTTCATTGAGAGATGCCATTGATGATAACCGTGTTTCACTCCAACGCATTTATTAGATATTAGCATATGAATGTTAGGGCCCCCATTAACCTCTTTTTTTTTCGCTAAGCTGAACTGTCAGGATTTGTCAGGGTATTACTTTATATCCTCCGCAGTTGGTGTTACACTGGATGAACCGACCGAAGTGGAAAGTGAGCTTATCTGCCTAACCCCACTTTCCACAGTGAAAGAGGTGAGATGCAACAACAGTTGGCCTACCGCCATCCCTCAGGACTGGGTGAAGTAAGCATGTTGCATGAAATAATGATGCAGTGCAAAAAGACAGGACCTTCCCCAGACGTATTTATCAGTCCGAAGGATGTACCCTCCCTCGCACAATATGTGCAGCTGAAAAATCCCAAATGATTTAACTTGCACCTGTCCTTCGGCGAGCTCGTATTAAATTACATTATACTGAAAAAGGAATGTCATTCTATTTCTGTAGTTACAGCAAAATAAAAATAACTTGCACAAGAAGCGATGTAAAAAGATGAATGTACTGTCTAATGTAAAGCCTGTAAAATATAATAAATAGAATCAGGTCATTTCTGGCCCATTCTGCAGCATTTATTTTGATTTGAAGTGCAGTTGTCAGGTTGTCCTAGGTTTCAAGGATTATTAGTTGAGTTTTTGCTGTCAGGGACGTGCTGTACTCACCCTGTTATGAATGGTACCAAGTAGCCTATCAATCTAACACTTGAGAGTATCATCAGTACCGTAGACCTTGTTGTGCTCATCAGTTCAATAGAATCGACTTGTCTTTTCTGCCGCAGATCGTAATAGTGCTTCTTTCTTCAACCATCATTTAATTGTATTTCTGTACATGTAATATGCTGTTTTGTCATACGTTTCCCCATCCCTGCAAAGCCATTGTTGAATTACTCATGTAATTTGACACCACCGCCATGCATTGACTAATGTCTTAATTTATGATATGTGATTTCTATGCTGCTGTTCAGAGAGGATAAACACTTGTGTTTACTGCTGCAGAATCCATTTACTGTTGGATCTCAAAATAAATATTTCCTTTGAAGTGCAAATCGTGGTGTGCACAAAAGATAAAAATAAATGTGTACGGCCATGTTTTCTGCTGCTCTCCTCGAACAGAGGAGCATGTGGTGTGTATCCTGGGCTTAAACACGGGTTTGTGAAGATGCTGTCAGATCATTTGCTATGATGTCAGGCTGTTTGCTCCTGAGAAATAGTATCTTGAAAGAGTATCTCGTGATATTTTAGCATTCTCTGACCACTATCTCCAAAAGCAGCATTTGCATCATTATTGCGAGAATAAATTCTGAATAAATTCTGCTCAAAGTTACAGTAAAGAAATGCAAAAGTATCGTTTGAAAATTTGATCACCATCCAGAGTGAAGGAACCCTGCATAGATTTATCAGATTATTGAGACATTTGATCGTCAGGCTGAGTGTTGAGCTGGTTTCTCTTTGTACAATGACACTTAAGAACCAGTTCATCTTCAGTGGCAGCAGTTTATGATGCTTTTTTGAGTATTAGAAGGAGATGTCTTCTAAGTGTTAATCAGATGAGCTCCTGATCAATTGTGAGGGAAATGTATTAAATGTGTGTGTGTGTGTGTGTGTGTGTGTGTGTGTGTGTGTGTGTGTGTGTGTGTGTGTGTGTGTGTGTGTGTGTGTGTGTGTGTATGTGTGTGTGTGTGTGTGTGTGTGTGTGTGGTATCACACTTTGTATCTCCCGGCCGATTGATTTCTGTGCTGAGCAGCAGCAGAGTCAACTAAATATGTAATCGGCTGGCTATCTGCACAAGCACAGGAAATTATGAATGGATATTTAATGAACTGGTTGGACTTCAATATATCACTGCAGCATGTGGGATTATTGTATGTGGGATGAGGGATTGGATATAGAAGGCAAATCCTGTTGGTCAAGAGATAAATGTCATCAGAGTCTTAAATTAGACCACTGACTCTGTATTGTCAACTCCTGCAGAGGAATTTTAAGCAAAACCAAAAGACTTTACATCTTATATTTGATCAAGAATTACCACAAAGGGTAATTTAATGCAGTGGTACTGTATATGCATGCAGACACAAAGATAAGATTGTCCATTTGTTGTGGAATATACTCTAAACCAGGGATCTCCAGCCTTTTTTCCTTAGAGCTACAAAACGAAAGTGTCCGGTGAACAATTGGGGTGGAGACCCCTGCTCTAAAAAGTATTAGTGTAGAAGTAGAAAATAAACAACCAATTTACACTCTAAATTCACAGAGTTTTCACGTTCAGTTGTCTAAATTTAGATTTCTCTTTTCCTAGCTAGGGGCAAAAGAGTAGAGACTCTCGAAAATGACAGTGCAAAGACTCTGAGGACTGGTAGCAACAGTGACAGCTGACAATGAATGGATGGCTGACATTGTCCACAAAATACCAGTATCTCATGTTGTGATGATATAAGATGAAATAAAGATCTCAGAAAAAATAATAATGATAAATACTGATTCATCATCACTGTACTCAGAATTAGATTGCTTCTATTTCTAAACAATAAATACTTGTCAGAGATACAGACTTATTACATAGTTTTTGCTACACAGCTATATGTTGAGCTGCATTACTGTCGCTGAATGGATTGCAGCATTAGAAATGTAGAAAGCAAGATGAGACTTGAAGAAATGGTATCAAACAAAAAAGATGAACACTTCTGCTTCATATATACATACTGTGCATTTGACTAAGTGCATAACATTAAACAAAATAGTAGGTAACACTGAGCCTGATTGATGGATCATACAACTTTATGAAAACCAATGCATTCACTCCTGAAAGATGCAGTTCTTTGTTAAATGTGTGCCAGTACACGGACTGTGTTCCTTCACAGGCAAAGGTCCGATAGAAGACTGAGATATCAAAGATGTTTTGTGGATTCCACTTCCACACCCAAGTGCTTTCTCTTGTTGCTGAATAGAAATGCTTTTGATCTAAAATGTGAGGCTGTTGTGTTCTCAGATGACAATGAATATTACATGGAAACAGCCTTGAGATGCAATTCAGCTTCCTGTCCTCTACAATGATGTAGCATTTGTCAACAGCAGTTTAGACCACAAGGAGAACTGAAAAAAAAAGAGAGCCCAAGATTCGCCAGAGACTTTCACAAGATTAGTACTGCAAATAGTTTAACTAGCCTCTGTGACAGCTGCTGTCACCTAATTGAATTCTGTAATCCATCATTCATTCTTGTTTACTGCCAGCACAACAGGTGACAGGCTGATGAGACATCTCCGTAGAATGAAATGATGAATGAAATCTACTGTTAATGTGTGGAGGCTCCCTACCTACAAAATGACAGGATGTCTGTGGTTTCGGTTACATCAAAGTCAAACTGGAAGTAACAGGTGAAATCATTCCACAATCTTTTGAACGTGGTAAACACCTTATCACTCCCTTTCCACACAGTTCTCCATTATCTCCCATACTGCAAGAAAAAAGGGGGTAAGGAGGAAAGAAATAACCATTATGAAATGCAATTACAAGATGCTCAGGGGTCCGTACACCCACGCTGTGCATAGCATCAGGCCGAATTATATTTTTCCATGGTGAGTGGCTGCTCATACATATTGCACTAAGGAGAGATTATGTCAATTCATTTCCAACAGGCTTTGACATAATTTTGCAGTAAGTGTAACACTCAAAAATTCATGCACCTGGACGTCAGCCAAATCCAACCTTACCTCTGAAAAGAATTTAGAAGATAATTTGACTATGAGGCTGTAGTTTAGGATTCCCCGTGAGTTAAGGTTATTACATCAGAGGGAGTACCATCCACCGTGTTTTCACACAGACATATAAAGCAGTGGAGCTGCTTGCATTTTGTTTCCTATCTGACAGCTGGTTGATTGGTTGCTAAGTTACTGATATCAATTGGAAAATAAAGTGGGGTAACACTTATGTGATACTGTGTTGAAGTATATTGGCACTTACTCAAATGGCTGTGACAGATGAGCGCACTGTGCTGTGATTCGTCTTTAAGGGACAATGATAATATGAGCAGCTTGTAAAGGATGCATTCAGTGCTGGATCTCCACCTTAAAATCTAAATCCAGTGCCTTAATTAAGATGCTCCCTGTTTGGGCTTTGTGTTTACTTTCCTCTAAAGCTATGGAGGTACAGTTCCAGCATCTTGAAAGCATCTGCAGATGCAGTGGCACCTGATTACTTTCATCAACTCTTCATTAGTTATGCCTTAATCACAGATCATAGCAGCTGATGCACCTGGGAGGGAAATGGTCTTAATATGGCTGCTGGCAGAGACGAGCTCTCCAGCTGTTTGCTGCCCTCCAAAGCTGTCAGCCCTCATTTGAGCCAATTGCCCTGTGGAACTCAATAATCAAACCTGTAATAACCTCACACAACCTCGCATGCACTCATGTGCAGGGGCCAGCCACTGCGGATCCTGTTTCTCTCTGCCTTTTTCTCTCTCTGTCTTCCCTTCACCAAATCTAAATGTTGTGCATCACAGCAAACTGAGCGCGATTAATTTGCCTTCAGAATGTGTTCACCTGAAATTTCAGTTTTCAGGTTAGTTCGCACGGCTTGGCAGTGTAGTAAAGTGTATGTTTCCAATATGGTAAACTCAACTACCACGTAAAATGAAGATATAATTAATTCATATGGTCAAATGTTTTTTGGAAAAAATTCCACACTTGCTTTATTTAGAATTTTGTTTCATAGACCAAAAGTTATCCTTTAGCTTGCTCGCTTTGGTGAACAATAAAAAAAAAAAAAAAAAAAAAAAAAAAAAAAAATTTCCCCAAACAAGTAATATTTACTTGCATGTTAGAGACTGGCATTGTTTACATAAGAAATAAGACCTCTTTTATATACTAATTTGTTTTCATTTACTGAAAATAGTTTATGTAAAACCGTTTTTCTGTCAGTATTTTTTCTGTGCTTTTCAACAAGAAAGAGAATTTACTCCACTGAAGACATAGTGTCCAGGGAGTGTCTCTTTAATTATGTGCAACAATGCTATAAGGATGATCCCACATCTTGTTACATTTAAAGGGTAGTCCCGTTATCTGCTTAACCTTTGTGCTACTACATGCAAATGTCGATTCCAATTATATGACTTTAATGCAGGTATTCTGAAAGATGTTTATTATATTAAACAATATTCTACATAGCATAATGCCATCTCTCTGTCCTTTTCCCACATGACTCAATGATTTGTCTGCCTCGTAATGTAGCATTCTTAATGAAAACAGTTTGAAGCTTAAACTTTTCTGGACACCTTCCCTTTTCTACTTTGCCTAACAAGGTAGGTATTCCATTTCACTCGGGAGCTTTCAGATGCGTTTTAGTCTCCATGGTGTGATGAGGTGCCAAAACTACCAGGGGAAGGTAACTCTGTGGAGAGTCTGTCAGTGTGCTGAGGATCAAAGCCATTTGCAAAGAGCACACACATCAAACACTGCCATGCAACGTGTTACCTAGCAACCCAGACCAGGTGTTGCAGAGAGTAGGAAATATTAAAGCCCTCATTCTTCCTGTTTTCTGCAAATACAATTTTAAAGGAAATCGATAAAGCCGTGAATGTGTACTGCATGCGAGACGAGTGGAGAGGCTTTTATTTTTTTGTTCTCCCCTGCACTGTGGCAGAAACACGGGCACGAAGAAGATAAGAGTGTAATATCGAAACCTGAGCGGGTGGAAAGAAAATATGAAGTACTGACGCATATCCTCAGATGGATCACACTAATAATGTCCATATCCTGTCCATGTAAGGAAATGCACACTGATGTGAACAAAGTAAAATTGTGAGACACGCACACACACCAAAAAGAGGAGTGTGATATGTGAAGCCAGAAAGGCCCAATTCCACTGAGTGGCCATGTCAGAATGGAGTCAGGCAATTATGTGTGATACAGCAGAGCAGTGAAAGGAAGCTTTGAGCACTAAGGTGAGGCCACTGGGCCCTCATGCATCACAGGCAGCTCTTTATCATGATTGGAACACAGCTGTCATATTAGTAGGAAATTAAGCATTGCTATAGTCCTACAGTTTCCTGCAAGGCTGAGCAGGAGGCATCCATGCCTGCTGTTACTGGCAATGACTGTATCAAACCGCTGGCAATGTATGAGGTCATACCGACCCTCTCCACAGTCGAAGTCAACTGTAAGGGATGATGAGGCTGTAATGTTGTTTGAAACTAACCCCCCCTCTCTGCAGATGCAGGTGAGTTTCCGAATTAGGGATACTAATAAAAACCATATCCTCGTTTGGCTCTTTCACTGTCATGCTGGGGCAGGTTAGCGTTATTTACCTATAAATGGTGATGGTCATTGCGGGGAGCTAATGTGAAAAACATCAGAAACAGTATGTATGTGTAGCCCCCACAGGAACACTTTTGCGAGAGCACAGAGAGTGATGTGGCACCACAGCCGTCCCAGCTTGTCTGCCTTAGCCAGCAGAAACAGGTGTAAGCTGTGAAAGTGCTTGATGAATGTTCTCTTTAGTGCCGGTGACTGACTGCCCTTATTCAAACAGCAGACAGCTCCTCTGGCTAAGTACTCTGGGAGCAGATACTGTACATGGCTCACACAGGCATATAGTGCAACCAGGCAGACACACACACACAGATACATGAACACGTGTTCAAACATACATGGGAAGACTTTTTTTTTTTTTCAGTGTTTCTTTATTACACAGAGCTGAGTTTACTCTGCTTTGATAAGAGAACACTTAGCGGGAACATGACCATTGATTGATTTTGTTTGTTGATGATAAGAGACATGAGCACTCCACTTGTAGCCTCCCCCTGGGTGGCGTGTGTGTATGAGATGCATCCAGTCTGATAATTATTACACAGCAAGGATGAATAGGCGGTGAGAGGATACAGCTCCGCACATGACAACTTAATCGAGGCACACAAGGACAAAAAATAGGATTAAAGGGGGGAAAGAGAAAAGTGAGACGTCTCTCTTTTCATGATCTATGAATAGAGGCTGAAACAAAAGGACAGCAGTGGATGGAAGGCCTGAGTGATGAAGACAGACGGTTTCCCTCTGGGCTGAAGGGATGACTGACAAAAGCACAGGGTCGCGATCTGACTTCCCCTTGACAAAGGAAATAAGAGAGTTACATTTAAACAAAGAGCTCGCCGTCCAAACCTAGCTTTCATCTTATTCAGTCTGACTATGAAATGCATAAAAGGGAGATGCACACACACACACACTTTACACCAAAAGCACAGGGAAACAAATCAGCATACACCCGTTTTTAGAGCTCTGCATCCTTTATTATTTTTGCGTTATTGCTTTTTCTTTTCTTGGCCGGTCTCTGACTCCAGCTGCACTGAAATTTTATTCCATTTGCTTTTGATCATTTTTATGCTACATGCAATTATTTCAGATATAAAAGCTTAAAAGCGAACTGACTCTAAAGTTACTGAAGGAAGGGAAAGTTTCCACACAGAGAGCATCTACAGGCATTAATTTCTCCCTAGCTACCTGTGGTGATATTGATGAAATGATCAACATGATGTGAATAGGAGATGGTGAGGGGTACTTAAAAATTGTCAACGGTGTCATGGTCTGGACTTGCATGTCTGATGGCCTCTCGTAACCTTTCTGTTGACACCCTGCCACATGTCCCAAAGAAACCAATTACTCCCTTGTCTGAAGCGCTTCCACAGCTCGATAAGCCAACTTTTATCCGAGCACGTTTTGTTCCAGGGCAGTAGTTACTCACTATTTAACTATTTATTTCGGGCTTTTTTTTTTTGTCCTTTAATCCACCACATTTTGAGTCTCATACATAACTAAATGTTGCTTGCTTTTATTTTTACTTATGCAGTGACAAATAAAATCCTTTCAAGCACAAGTGAATATATGAAAATAATAAGCAAAACACAGAGATTGTTTGTCAAGTGCAGTAATGTGAAAATAATGTGCATTTATATTTGGAACATGGAGGCAAAGATAAACAACTAACATAGTAACATTAAATGGTTCACTTGGTCCAGCAGGACAGCCATCATGTATAACCGACAGGAGACCACCTATAGTGTCATCTTGCATACAGTAAACACGTTCAGCCTCCTCACGCTATTAGTGCACCCATGCAGCTCATGGAATAATGACATGGTGAGCATCAATCACAGTTATATCAAATTAATGATTGATTCAAAGGACATGATTTTGTCCTGTAGGTTATAATGAAACATACAATAATAGTCAGAGCTGTGATATCGCAGAAGAATACTTTGCACACACAAACGGTTGTTGCCTTCAAAAGCTTATCAAGGTCTGCAGCCACTAAACCCTTTGAGGCAAAGAATCTTCTTGATCTACCTTCATGCAGCTGAGCTCTTCACGATGGAAACCCGCTGCACGCATGTTCAGCTTTGGTTGTCACAGCTTTCACCATTTCGAACCGACTGGCAGCTTGGAGTCTGGCAGGATGGACCCAGTGGGTGTGTGAGGCTGTTTGTCATATTCCATTGTCATCGCTTTAACATTTTTATTTTTAAGCAGGTGTTTAAAAGAGTTTGAATATTGCCGTAATGGCCAGACTGCATATACAACTGTAACTGGGTCACAATTGACCCAGTTTGGGTGATTACACCGGTGACGCAATACTGTGTTAACTTTGCCCAATTTCCACAGGATGGAAAACCACCCAAGACAATTAGTGGTTTTGATGTAGTGTTAGTGTAATTTTTGTAATAGAGTTGGGGCATTTACCAAAACGGAAGGGGTTGTGGTTTAAAAATTATTGGGTTAAAAAAAATGACTCATTGTGGTTCAATATGCACTGACACACTTGGTTAACTTAATCCAAATATTAATTTAGTCTTTAACCAGTACCAATGGGGAGAAAACCACTCAAGAGGAGGGATTCCAGTTAAACAACATAAATTTTCAAAACAAAACAAAACAAAAAACAGTATCAATAAGCCTGGTCCAAAAGAACACACTGGTGCGGGGTAAAGTAATTCATCCAGAATTGTCGGGTAATACCAGGCTAATACTTATATAGCTTATTGTTATAATACATTTTCACGGGATCCTTGGTTTGATTGGGTTAATAGGTCAAATAAATGAAATGGTTGTTTTGGCTGATCCAACAAAGTACATCATCACATTGATACATATAAAAAAGAATCCAATGTTGCCATAAAATGGAATATATCGCTGCAGACAATAGTACCCCCAGAGCAGTTAAAGATGGTAGACAAATTTATATCCTCTGACAGTACATGTCATCTTTATAGCACCCAAACCAAACCTGCAATATTATATAGAAAATGTGTATATTCCACACATAAAGCACACATGGCCTCTTCTTTGGTGCAATATAAAATGATGCACATAACAATGTACATTAAACCTCTGGCTTCACCGACACTCAAGAGACACACTCCTGTATATCTATTCCATATGTATGGAGGTACTCTTAATAATGATGAATACAAGGCATCATACATGCATATGGCTATCTTAGTGATGTGATTCAGACGTATTCTTCAAACACGTTCAACTAAAGTTTAACATAATTGAAGGGTGTTCAGCTAAGTCTCCAGTTTAGACAAATAAACCCCTTTTGTAAAATACTGTTTGTATCTTTTCCCTGGAGCTTATGGTATACCATTAAATCACTAAATGATAAACAGTGTTTCTGTATCAAAATGCAACTTTATAATACTTAAAGTATATTATCATTTCCACCAATATGTTGCTTGGAACTGTACCAAATGCAAGTCCTATGTACTATGTTTTCAAGCCACTAAAAATACTTTTTGTGTCACTTGGGCAGAGGAACCAGTGCAACAACTCCCAAACAATATTTCTATCTGTGAGCAGATGCATGCTTCATCAAACTTTAATCAGTCCCAAGTGGTGTCCTCCTCTAATCGAACCCTCTCAAGCTTCTGCGCGGTTTGTCACCGAGGAGGTGGATAAAGTAGAAATGTGATGTTTGACCCTATTGGAATGAAATATCCTGATATATTGCAAGCAATTTAAATGATATGACATGATCAGTAATGTCCCCCATGACTCCATAAGAGGCATACTCCGTGCTTTTTCCATGATCAGCTCCCAACAACAACTGACCTAAAAAAAAAAAGAAAAAAAAGAAAAAGAAGCATCTCACTATAATTGGAGGGCAGTTTGTGTGTTTATGTCTCGCCCTTCCTCCGTTCCTCATCCTTCCAATCTTCACCACTTAAAAAATGTTCAGGGGGCCAGCCTTTGCATTGGTCTTTTTAATCAGTGTTTGTCATAATTTCCTTTTATTTTTTTTATATTAAATATACATTCTGTAGTCTCCCTGTGGCTGTGTGGTTTCTCTCCAGGTACTCTGGCTTCCTCCCACCATCCAAAGACATGCATGTCAGGTTAATTGGTGATTCTACAAAATTGCCCTTAGGTGTGGATGAGTGCGTGAATAGTCTTTGTTTCTGTCTGTCTCTATGTGTTGGCCCTGTGGTAGGCTGGCGACGTGTCCAGGGTGTACCCTGCCTTCGCCCAAAAGTCAGCTAGGACAGGCTCCAGCCCCCCTGTGACCCTGCTTAGGATAAAGCGGGTATAGGTAATGGATGGATGGATGGATATATTCTGTAGTTTTAATTTTCACTTTCAAAGCCTTTCTTTTGGAATCTGAAACTAATGTCACACATTACTACTGTTTCCACCCTACCAACCTTAACAGTTACACAAAGTTCTCGTCTTTTTTGAACATTTGCGTTATTCCCCCAAAACATTATAGACTACTGATGATAAGTCAAGATGCTACATGGAATTAGCATGATAATAAAGTACCTAGCCTACTTAACATTCTTAATGTATATTTTATTTAATATGCACTTTTATATAGGAGTTGTATTATTACTAAGCTCTGGTGCCAGAGCATCAAGTGGGTTCGGGGAGGCTGGGGGTGAAAGCACTCCAATGCAGGATCAGAGGTCTCAGGGGTCAGGAGATGGTCAAGGGCAGAGTTTGCAGTGCTTCGTTGTAGTTAAAATTCATTGTACAAAAGCATGTTTTTAGAGGCGTCCCAGGAGTTCTCTGCTCTGCCCTGTGTAGTTTATTTTTAATGGGAGCAGCATCCAGCTGTGCAGAGAAGCTCAACCGTGCACAGGAACGACGTTAAAAACCTGGTTATTTTTCAAAATAAAACACCCTGTACTAACTCCTGATCGCACATCAAGACATTAAAGTCTATGCCCCTAGCCTTTAAATAGGAGAAGAAATGCATTCTCCTCCTCCTAAGAGGCCATCTGTTTAGATGTATACTTGAAAGGATGAATGTAGGCTATTTCTAACACCCAAAACAGCCAAAAATCTTTGATCTACTGTATATTGTTCGTAAGTGGATGTAACTGCATTAACTTTGTCTGCAGCTACAGCACAGCAAAGTACGAAATAACAACAATAAACACAATCAAAACAGACAAAAAAGAAGCCATTCAAATATGTACCCTACTATGCAACCATAGAAGTACAAAAATCAAGGAATATGACCAGATCAGCAAGTCAACAAAATCAGGCAGGAAAAGCACCCCACTTCAGAAAACTGAGGGTTGGCCATGACGCAAATGTAACTTTCATGGGCGTCCTGGTAGACTAGTGTTTAAAATGTTCTCCAATCTCTCTCCACTTATGTTTCCCGCATCTGCCTCTCTGTCAGTAAAGGCAATTTGGAAAAAAAAAAAAAAAAAAAAATGATGTTAAGTTCAAATGAAAAGTTTAAATTGTCGGTTATAAAATGTATTATTGGAAAATAATACATTTGTTTTGATTTATTATAATGCATTTGAGATAGTAAATTGTTTTCTTGCAGGAAGAAAAAAAAAACCTTAAATAGCTCCAAAACTGTGGAAGGTGCAGAAAAATGGCTAATGTGAACTCTAGCCATAAACAACTACAGTGCAGTCAGCAGGCTTCCTCTGGCTACTTGATCTGTAATAGCAGTGTAATCACTTTGGATGGTGGCTAATTGTGAATGGGTCCTAATTGCAAATAGCTGACTGCTTAGGACATAAAGACACACGAGCGACACACATGTGCCTCCCCAAACCAAGGAGGCCCTGCTCACTGCCACTCAGGCTACACCAAGGAAAATAAGCCGAATGGCCACTTGTGACCATGTAGCAGCATCATACAATGTCAACAATTACGTCTGCATTATGCAAAAAGTGGGTAAACAACAGACTGAGAGACACAAATTGGCTCAACACCAGCTGTCTAATTAGCTTTGTGCTGCTCTTGAAAAGCAAACAAACAGTGAAAGCGGGACGGTCTGAAAGCCGGCCAGGAATCGGTTCTAAGTGCTCTGTTCCCCCCAAATCAGACGGGGCGCTCCAATTCTGCTTGCATAGGGAAAGAAGGAGGTTTCAGATAAGACACGCAGATTAGATCATCAAGTTAAGTCCCCAGAAGGCCTTCGCTCGGTTATTTTGGAAGCACTGTAAAGACTCACAAGAGGCCTGGGTAGAATTTACATTTTAATGAAGCTTTAGCTGATTGCTATTATGTGGAGTTTCACACAATTGCCTAGTTAAAGCTTACATGAAGCACACAAGACATCATATATGCATGCACACAAACAGAAAAACAGCCTGATGCACAAGCTCCCTCGCAGGCCTACAGCTAAAGCCACACCCCGGTAATTTAACACACTCCTGCTGAGAGGTTGTTGCAGAAACAAATTGTCCTGTAAACATACGGCGAGAGCAGAGAGGACAAGGGGGTGCATTACATGAAAAAAAAAAAAACTGTCCTGCATTAGAAAATGTACCAAATGGAGGTTTATTATACTGTATACAAAACATGAGGTGATACAGTCAGAAAACATTAGGGGAACAGGGAACGGGGTCGTCTTTTTTTTTTGCTGTTGTAACATCACAGTGACAGGCATAGTGATGAGTAGCGGGAGCATGGTGTCAAGTGGCACTGTAACTAGTGTTACTGACGAATTTCACTCTGCAAAAGACGACGTGTATCATGTCAGAATCGTCAGGACTCGTCACTTCACTGTCATTTAGCAGCAGCCTGTGTGGGAGTGAAGACAAATTCGCATTCCTGCGTCGTTATCAGGCACACTGCAGTCAGAGGCGTGAGTTGTGACTAGTCACATTCAGTGGTGGCCGCTATTCACCAGTCATTTGCTAAAAAAGATGCCATTAATGGTGACTCGAAAACTCCGGCTGTCAATGACATTTTTCCGGTGAGTGACATTGTAACACAACAGAGGTTGCTTCACCCAGTGAAAAACATATCCAGCTTCTACTATGTGACTGAAACCAAGTCCCGGTCGTATTAACAGTGCTTTAAAAATTATCAGTTCCCCCCTTGTAAATGGCAGGGGCTCCTGGCACATACAGAATAGGCGACATCTTATCTGCAGCACCCCTCTTATCGCTCAGCCCCAGCGGAAACTATTGCCAGGTAGCAGGTTGTCATATGACACGCAGCTCTGTGAGCCACAGCTCAGCGTAGTTTGCTACACCACTGGCAGCTCCCATGTGATAATACATAACACAACAACAATGCAGGGGTCTCAGATCGCGCCGAGAGGAAATATGACATTACATTACATTTCATTTAGCTGACGCTTTTATCTAAAGCGACTTACAATAACAAATATGAACCCAAAGATGATTTCTATCTGCCTTATTAAAGAGCTGACCTTGACCATGGGAAAAACTGGATTAGTCTGATGTTTTAACAAAGAGACGGGATGATGTTATGCTGTTGAAATGAAGAGCCTCTTCGTTTGCACACTTGTTTTTTTTTCCCACTCCCTTTACTTTCTCTGTCTTGTGTTTACGAGCATGCAGTGTTCATTGTTCTGTTAAACAAAAGGAAGGGCTGATGCAACAGTCCGTGGCCAGGCGTCTCTCCTTGGCACAACATGAACACAGCAGACACTGACTCGGCACTTGCTGTGGGGTAGCACTGCTTTAGCAAACAGTACACATAATGCCACCATGCTCTGTCATAGACAAAGCCTGATGAAAGGATCCTGGAGGTGATTGAAGGGATAAGTACATCATCCAAATTGCAGCTCATGGCAGGTATCCATCTATTTTTTTCGCAGACCGAAACACAGAAGCATGTAATTTTTGACTTGGGAGAGAGGATTTTTTTTATCCAAGACTGTAATCGTTTTGGATAGGCTTGCATTTTGATACTCTTGCAGGTATTTTTATAAACATAATTAAACTTGGATAAAAGAAACCATGTGTTCTTTTACCTGAGCAATTTGTTACACTCATAACCTCACTGAGACACAGAGACAAACCCTTACTACCAATAATCTTGGTGATGGCAACCCAGGTTCAGTTCAAATCCATTTTGAAACACCAGTAATTGTAGAATGAGAACTGATAGTCTGAGAGGATGGAGGCCAGTTCTTGCAGAAATTAATCGAAAGGTATTTACATCGGTGAATTGACTGGGGGACATTGACTTGACCTCACGTTATGGGCTCACTTCTCTCCTTTCTCTTTTCCCACATGTAACATTAGTGCTTCTTTTCTCTTACCCTCTTAATCTCCTCCTCTCCTCCCCTTCCCTTTCTCATTTTCTCCTCTGCTCTCTATACGGCTCGCTCCTTTTCCCTTACCATTAGACTTTATCTCAGAGACCAGATCACCATGGCAACAATTAGTCACATCGTCATCGCCCACACTTGTGTTTGATGGCTGTTTTTATTTTTGAGGGTTTGTCGATGCACCCCTACCTCACTGGCAGATCGCCAAGTAACCTGTTCTGGGGAAGAAGGAACAATGTTGCCATCTGTTGGATTCATGTGTTTGCACACCGCGAGCGAAACTGACAAACACCCAACATTCCCCATGATGACTCATGACAGGCAATCACATGCCAATTAAGACCTTCGGCTCCAACCAGGAGCTGTACGGCTCAATCGTATTTCACAAGTCTCAAACACGCCTAGTCCACCTTTGAAAAGGTCAGCACACGCTGTAGTATCTCTGTCCCTTCAAAATAAACAGCAATGAAAAACAAAGATGCTGTCTCTCTCGGGTTTCTGGTGTGTAATGCAGCCATGCACACATAATGGTTGTATGATACAAGCCTGACTCGGGTAAAAGTATGTATGAGTAGCTTGGTGACAGCTTGGTTAATTAAACATGGAGAATATTTGGGCTTACGACCAGGACTTGTATTTATTCATCAGCGCCTGCCATATTGTATATCTCTAAATGAAAATAGTGCTCTCTTACAGCACGGTACCAACGAATGTGAGAGATAATATATTGGCTGAGATTTTGGCTGAGTGTTACCCTTGAAATCTTGGATCTGATTCTGCTCTCTGGAGGCGCTAATTTAGTTTTTTTCTCCTCCCTAAGTCTTACTGTTAAGTGATGTAATACTTCATTGCCACAAATAATTTTCCATGTGGGACAGATCATTGCTCTTATTATTTATTTTGCTTGCTCAAACCTTTGCCAAATGTTAAAATGTGTACCTACATTATCACGATTTCTTCATCAGATAGCGCTAAGAAAGGTATTCCTAAGCAATGAAGAACGGGAACAAAGCTGCTTGTTCAGAGTGAGATAATGTAATATTGGAGGTGGATGAACTCAGGTCTGCTGGGGGCATTTCTACTCTGGCACCATAGGTGGGAACCCCTGCTAAGACACAAGCCCACAGCTACATATTAATTATGATTCTGCAGAGCTGTTTAGCAACAGATATTATTCACCATCTTTTTTTAGTCAGATTTACAATATGGATTGTACTGACCACTCACTGGCACACCACTGTGTTTGCTTTCAGGTCTTCATCAAGAAAAAAACAGCAGCTCTCCAGCTCTTGGACCATAAAGCTCTGCTGCTGCTTGCCAGACTTTTGGGAATAAAAGAGACAATTGGCCTGCAGATGCTCTGTGGTCTTCTGTAAAATGAGTCAGAACTGTCTTCATCTGCTATGCTCGGTGAATTTTCCAATTGTGTTCTCATATAAACATGCAGCTTTGCAGCTACAAATATGAGCACGTATGACTATCTCTCTATTTCTCTTTAGACTATGTATCCTTGAGTTTAAAACATGCTCAGCTATTCCTCGTAGTTTACATTTGGATTCAGCACCACTCCCATGAAAATAAAAAGGTTGCGGAATGCTTTCCATTTCATTTACTGTCAAGTACTCTGCATTTTTAAAGTTTCCTCACCAAAGTGCTGCTATATTTGGCTGCACATTGTACACCCGCCGTGAGGTAAATGATCCCCCCCAAAAACCTTGGCTTAAAACTCTGTGAAATTCTCTGCCTTTTATGCTTTGCAAATTAATGCAAGCACCTCGTTTCCTTTCATTATTTATTCATTGGGAGCAAATGTTTTTCTCTGTATCCAGTGGAGGCTTTTTTTCCCCTTCAGAGGACAAAGATACACTAACCCAGGTGTTATTTCACCAAATAACAAAAGAGCTAAAGAAACACTTTTTCCTGTTTGCACACCATATACCCACCCCTCAAACACCAGATTGAAAACAGTATATTGACACAGAGGGATACAAATAGTTTCTGACTTGCTTTTCAATTATTGGTGAGGTTTTCCGTGTTAGGCAAAAAAGCCTATCCCTTATTTCCAAGCAGATTTGCATAAAGTTTTATGGAGATTACCAGTACAAAAATGCTTCGGCTGTTGATCCCTTGCCAGTCAGTGTTATTCAGGGACCAGCCTCAGACATCTTTAAATATCCTGAATATCACTATAACATTATATAACCGATTTCAAGACAGCTTTGAGTTTTTATCTGTTTTGGGGCCCATAGGTTGCAAACATTCATTATAGTGCCTGTTTTTCAGAAAGTACTGAATGGATGCTAAACTTCAAGAATATGTTTTAAAAAATGTGTGGAAGATGTTGTTTATGTGCTCTTAACGAGCTCCTGGGTAAATTTGCATTCTTTAGAACAGTAGCTTTTGCCAATTACCGACAATAACTCATCACACTAGTCACCAGACCTCACACAGCTCCATTTAATTAAGCTGGATGGAGATCCTAACATAGACAGACTGCACTCATTGTTAAAGCCTTTCCCGAACCTTTAAATGTCTGTTGTACTAGACGTCCTCGAGACTGCATCGATCCTCTCGGGTACATTAACCTATCAATGCAGTAGGCTCTGCGCATTATGATGAAGCACAAGGAAAACATCCACGTTCCTCACTCAGAGGTCAGAGAGAGGCAGCTACAGTAAACCACAAAGCACAGCATGGAGCAAAGTCCTGGCATTAATATTGATGAGCTGGAGTTCATGCTATGCTATATCTATCATAGGCTAAAGAAACCCTGATTAAGTGTGGTCAGCAGTATTGTGGGAGCTATTAAGCCTATGGCACATCTGGACTATATGAGTGGGTCCGAGGTATTGATGAGGACACATGGATATATAAGGGAAGCGAGTGGGCAGCCGCTGGGATGCGACGTAATTAAAGTGCAGGGGGGGCTTGTGGCTCTATCGGGCTCCTTGCCACGTTTCCCATTGACTTTCAACTGGACGAGGAAGGTCACCAACAAGGTGTTTAGAGCAATCTCCACAAATTGTTGGACTGAGGCTTGATAATCTCCAAGGCTTTAATGGATCTCAGATCTGTTTACCAAGTGAGTGCACCTTACAAAGTCATTTGGCAATTGTTTTACCCTCTAACACAATAATAGAACTGGAATTGGCTTTTTGATCAATGACATCAGTGGTTAAGTTGATATATTCAATAAGCACGACAACCTTGAGCCTCATAGAATTACTCTGTGCTGTGTGTATGTGTGTGAATTAGTGAGTGGGTTTGTACTAAACTGTACAGAGGAATTCATGATTTAATACAGCATCCATTCATTTACATTTTCTCTTCATTCCTCATTAAATTGTTTTGAGGGTGCTTCTCTTTGGTAGATTGACCCGTACAGTGTTTGTGAATAAACATTTATTTACATACATGATGAAGTGCAGGACGTGCACCGTCTGTTCAATGTCGTACTGTCTGTTTATCTCGCCAGACAGCTGTTTATTACATAAAAATAACTACAATTGAAAAAACTAAGCCACTGAGGGTACAGTAGATTGGAATAGTGAGGAGGAGGATATGGAGAATGCTGTGCTCATCATGTGTGAGAATAATTGAATTTTCACCAAAGCTGGGCAAAGGAAGCAGTGAGTTTTAAGGAGGAAAAGGGACCCTGGTCTGTGTGCCTGAGAGTTGATCTGAGGGCTGTAATGTTTCCTCTGGTCTACTCTCAGGCGTTAATGGTTGAATGGATAGGATTGGACATGCCTGAAGACTCAACCAGCCTCCAGTTTCGCTCGCAGCAAATCTCAACAGCCTGCATCTTAAGCTCAAATAAGCACTGTGGTCACTGCCCTCCCAATAATTTGAACAACTCCCAAGTGTAAAGCCCCTCTCTCATTTGTAGCTCATTTATCAGCTAGTTATGCGGTTTACTAAGACAAACCCAAATAGAGAGCAGGAGACAGGGTGGAGAGGGAGATGACTACTACACAACCACACTCAAATAATATTATTTCTACAGCAACAGATGAGATTCTAATACACATGTTATTTCAGGAATCTAATAACTAATAGTTACAGACGGTTATTGCCTCTGAGGCTACAAGAGTTCAGCCTCTCAGGCAGACATGAGAGGACGAAGGAGGTCTGAGCAATATGGTTTCATAAGTCTTTAACAAGAGCTACTTATAACTTGTTAAACTGCACTGCAGCTGAGATGCAGTTGTGAAATATCCATCCTTTAGAGCCTTTTAAGACAGGATTCTCTTCTTTTTTTTTTTTTCCTGCCATTTCTTTGTCATCTTAATTTCACTGCAGCAATATCCATAACTCACTGTGATTTTCCCGGCTCCTTGTCTTTCCCATGTGAAAAAAAAGAGAAAGTTTAGAGATGGATTCCCCCTAAGTTTCATGAAAAAGTGTTGGACTCTCAGGCGAACAATGAGAACACTATTACAAGACTTGGCACAGAAAAGCCTCAAAGGCCTTGGCACAAAAGCCTGTACAAATTGAGAAGATAGAAGTGCAAACTCATTAGCTTACCAGGTTTCCAATCACAGCATTTTTTTATGTGCTGGATGTCTCAGTCTGCAGAGCTCTCATCTGATGAGAGCCACTTTGCATGACTTCAAAGGATACAGTTCAGCCTCAGAACTTTAGGCTGATGTTTCCAGCACTGATATATTTTGTCAGAATATATATGGTACATTTCACCTTAGAAACTCCTCTGTTCTTGTTAATGAATTTGGCCCATCAGCAGACCTTGGCATCTTGCCGTCTTATTTCCATTCTGGGGAGCACAGAAAATGCTGCATTGTTATGTACAATCGCTTGTTGTTTTGGGTCTGTTTTTGTGTTTTTGTGACAAACTTCCTTCACCACTCTCTCCTCGAGCATTTTTGAGAGCCTGAATCTTTCGGCACCTCGTCGATATTTCCCAAATGGCATGCAATACAGCCCAGAAAGAATACTTACTATACTTTGTGGTTAGAGGCAATCGGAATCTCGGATGAATCTGCCAGTTTGATCTCGCTTCATCATGCACTTACTGTTTTGCAAATTTGAAAAGGCCAAATCTGAAATAGCGAGATGTTTCAGCCTTGCTTGACTTCAGAATACCTTTGATACCACATGCCAGCACTATGCACAACAAAGCAACGTTCGATGACACTAAAGTTCCAAATGCTCTTGTAGAAAATGCTCTTTGTGATGCAAATGAAGCCCTTGTAGGCTCTTTTGACTTATCACATCTAAGCTTATTTGATATTTGCTCCAGTCCTTGTTTGCTTTCTACTCCAGCTGTATCAAGTATTTAATCTGCAGTTTGAATATTATGATTGCACTCAATCCTGGATTCATTTACGTAAGTGACTGGATTCCAAACTGCAGCAATACGCACACACATTCACCGCACCCCGGCTATCAATGTGCTCCACTTTTAATCGTCCCCCTGGGTACACCATATGGGAGATGTTGAGAGATATACTGCTGTCATTCGGGATTCTGTCTTTTTTTTTTTCTTTTATGTGCTGTCTTGCACAATGATGTTGTAGGTAAGATATTACCCTATTATCCCATTAAGGTCCGAACCTCGGAATCTGCAGCGTTCTTTCTCAGACAGCTCGTCTCCTGCACCATTTTCATAGTGTTGGTTGAGCAGCTCCTCTGTGATGCTGCACTACCATCTGCTGGGGAACCTGCATGTAGAGTCAGCCGCAGCAAACGCACGGCTGTCCTTCTTCCCCTCTCTCTCTCTCTCTCTCTCTCTATAACAGAGATTGATTTCTCTGTCTGTCACTGATGACATTGTACGACTGCTGTGTTTAAATTAGCAGCAGTCTGATAAGAGACTACAAATGAATCAAATCTCCCTGGACTTAAAACCTTACAATTCATTGACAAAATATATTGGAGTGCTATAGCAGCCACAAAAGACCCCATTGATATGGCTTAAAATTGACAATGACCTGTGACAGCTCCCATTTATGAATAGGCAGTTGTCTGGCAGTGTACTAGAGGAGAGAGCTTGACTCTGTGCACAGCAGAGACAGCCAATAGCCACAGCTGTTTGACTCTTCTAAAAGGCAGCATAACACATTATGTAATGCAATTATGCATCAAAATTAATAGCCGGCAATTGTGCAGGCAACCAGCCAGCTGTGGTGTCTTTATATAACTGCCAAAAATTGACAAATTAAAAAAAAAAAAAAAAAAAAAAAAAAAAGTGGGCAACCTTTTCCTGTAAGAAGCAAATTTGCAGACACATACACATGCTGGCACACAAAAACCATAAGTTATCCCTCTGCTCATGTGGTCAGCCTTGAGATAGCTTAACAAATTGCTATGACATAATATAATGTAATATTGCTTCCAGTATGTCACATTGTTAATCTGCATAGCTTGGCTTACATTCAGGTGCTGTATATCGACTTCAATCATTGGTGAAAGTGCTCTCGCACAGATTCATTGAATTAAGCCTGCATGCATAAAGAAATGGAGAATATCTCTGAGCACTCTGTATGTTCAATTTGCATAATGCCTTTAATTTTAGTACATCCACTATTATACCCAAAGGATAGTTCAATCAGCAGACTTTAGACAGTCTGTGTGATGTACACAGTGGAGAGGATCATTAAAACAAATATGTTAACAACAAATGTTCCATAAATTAACACACATTATGAAAAGCATGGGGTGTATTCTTAAGAGATATGGAGAGGTCACAGCGACAAATACAGATGTGTGTCATCAACAAAAACAAATCCTCTCCAAGTGCTGCAAACAGGACGATGAAAACTGCCTCCTTTTTCTCCTCCTTCCATCTTGAGAGTTTATCTTGAGCCATTTTTTATGTAGACGCTAAACTTGTTATTGTCTTCCACATGCATAGAGACACAGAGCTAAGACCGTTCAAAGTGATGACAGCAGCATCCTGCTATACATCTAATAACAGCCACGCACTCAAGCGCCAGACGAGTGTCATACACAAGTAAATATTTCATTCTGTGCAACCGTGGGTATTCATTAAACTGAATCGATTCATGTATGTCCTGAGCTGATATGCTCCCTGGTTAGTGCTGTGAATAGTAATCACAGCCCTGGAGAAGATAAGCAGTCTCTGCTGCCACCTAGAGTTGTCGAGGGTTACTCTGCTCTGCTGGTTTATCTATCATTCTTAAAAACACCAGGAATATTTCTGCTCACAGACCTGCAGCAAACCCCTCCTCCTTCCCCTGTATCCCACCAGTTTATGGTAGACTAAAGGACATTAATGCAATATGATCCGGTAAATCATTAGTGATTGCTTCAAAGAAGGAGTAAAACTCAGATTTGAAGTCCCTCACGGGGCAGGGTTTTATTTTCACTCAGCTCCAGGAGGCAGATGCAGTATGTATGCACATGCCACGGGGAAATGACTTGCAATCCAAACAGCTGTAAATTTCAGCTGTATGGTGGCCGTGGTCCATGTCAAGATTTTATAACTCAGATTGATTGGGATTATATAATGCTTGCTGTGACTGACTGACTGACTGACTCCACTGAATGGGTCTGTAAAAGGAAAAGCGTCATGCTTTTTTCGGGCTCGGGCCGTAAAGAAGCCATGATAGATAAAGGCGGGTTCACTCGTGGCTGAAAGGACCTCTGCTGACTGAGGCTGAGAAATCTGAGTGTGCTAGCGGTTTTGGACCTGCACACAGTGAACATTTTATGTCACAATTTATTTCTTAGACTATAACACTTGGTGAATCACCTTTATTTTTGGCCTGCTGGATCTGTAGAGCTTGCAGTCTACTTCAGATATGCCCTGCTTCTCACTCATAAACTATTTGGTTCTAACCTGTGCAGCTGCAGAATTCTGCTGTAGACCAGTGAACATATCTTGCATTTAAGGAGCAGATACTATTCAATTTCCATCATTCTGAAAAAGTGCAGGCAGGGTTGAGAGCTGTTTTCCTCAAAGTGTTGTGAAAGTTAATGTAGTGTAATAAAATGGTATTTGTTAAATGGATTGGAAAACCAGGTCCTCAAAGGCTGAACACTGGACCTTCATTAGCAGCAAACAGCAAGCTGCCTCTGATTCAAATAAGGTATATCTACTAAGGGGCCTGACGTGGGGCTGTTCATTAGGATGCTGTTAACTGGAAGTGTTTTCAGAACTTTTCACCGAGGGGAGCCAATCAGGACCAAATCCAACTGTAATGTGTTTAATGGAAAAACTCCGAGCAAGGCTGGATTACCAACCTGACAAAGCGGGCAACTGCCCAGGGGGCCAAAGATCTTAAAGGGCCCAAAAAGAATCAGGTTCACTCCAGGTAAATTTTGTCTACTTAATTTGTTTAATTGCAAAATAATATACTACAGTATGCCAGATCCTCCACCATCCTGTGGCCTTGGTCTTGAGCTTTAAGACATGAATTAATATGAATGTATTAATTATACTTTGGTCATTTGTTGTAAAGTTGTTTAAATATTTGTATCAAGTAATTAAAGCACAGATAACCTCAGATAAGGTTGTATTATTGCATCATCTGAAAACTATAAGGCTGCAACCATTATTGTCATCATTAATACATATGGCAATCAATCATTTAATCGATTGATGATTCAGTGAATTGAATGTCAAAAAATAGTGAGGCTCCACTTGATATATTGCAATGTCTTGTTTTGTCTGACCAACAGTCAAAAACCCCAAAAGACGTTTAATCACTCAAAACTGGCAAAACTAAAAAATATTCACAAACAAATAACACAAAATCTGGGAAACTTTTGGTTTAAGCAATGACTTCATCAAAATACCCCCCCCAAAAAATTTTGAAACTATAAATCGATTGATGAATTTAGCACTAAAGCTCGAGACTATAGGTTGTTTTCTGGGTTTCTGGGAAAAATTAAACCGAGATGTGTAGCGGGGTCATTGGGGGCCCAACAACAAATGGTTGTCCAATAAATCTGAAGCTGCAGAAACTTTCCACTAAGAAGCATTAAAACTAACATGAGGTTTTACTTGTTTATGGTTGTTTTGTGAATTCTCTACAAACAACTCAGCCCAGCGTATACTGTGTCCTACTTTCTGCTAGTTTAAATAAAATGTCACATGATAGGAGCTTGTGTGTTTTTCATGTGTAGCTGGGTGACAGGTTTTAAATCTTTGGATCTATTTTAACACTACTCCCACAATCTTTCGTCTCCCCGACCGCAGATGTAAAATCTGTGAGCAATACTGGTAACATCACAGCACAAGCTGCATTGATCAGGTTTTTATGTGGCATAATTATTGTGACTGCAGTCAAATTTGACATGTCAGTATGATATAACAGCTGTTGTCTGCTAATATCTATTAATGAATTGAGCGCAGTCAATTGATCGTGGGTCTTTTTGAAAGTATTGACATATATTGTTAAAAGCAACATGTGTTAACCCAGGGGACTGACTTGAGATTACTTTTTCATTTTGGCAACTATGTCACTAGATTTGATAACTTTTCAAAGCCCATCAAGGATTTCAAAGAAGGAGTAGAGAACCAAGTGTCAACTTTTCATACGAAATATTCACATCTTTGGAGACAGCAGCCTATTGCTCAATGAACCTTCAGTCCTGCTGCTCACTGTGGCTGAGACTCTGTTGTGTCCAGTCACTGTGATGTGTGTCAGCCTCTGTAACTGCAGTATATGTATCACAGTACGAAACTCTACACTCGCATGGTTTTGTTTTAACTGAGAACCTTCTTTCTTTCTTTCTTACAATAGATTTTTACATAATAGACATGTCACCGTCACGTCATCTCAGCTTTTATTTATTCATTTTTTTGTCATATCCTTTGGAGAAATTAGAACCTGAAAATGAATGTGAAATGTTTCTGTAGTTCATGACATAAAACATTTTTTTCATGATAAATTAAAACTATGATTCATTGCTTTGAAGGTTTTCCTCCATCTCAGCTTTAGAAAACACGTTGTTTGATCTTGACAAAAAAAAAAAAAACTAGTAGGATTACCTTGGGCGAACGATGGGATACTTAAATAATTGGATTATTTGTTGAGCCTAATAATCAACATAGTTGTTGTGCTGGTTATTGGCCCAAATAGGACATTTTATTGATAGTAAATGTGGTTTAAAAAAGTGTCAGCAAACATCAACCCACTCACTTTGAGCAGGAACTCTTTGAATTGGATTTAATTGAAATTAATGCAGCTGTTGTTTATGTTATTTTGCGAGTTTTTTGATAAATGAGATTAATTTGGTTATGGTACTCGGAACATAACTAATCTCCAACAAAGCATTGTCAGATGAAGTACCAGATGTTTCCTAGCAACCACACTTGTGAATGCCTTGAGTTTTGCTGTTATTTTTAGAACATAATAATGTGGTCTCAAAATCAGATCTTGTGTTTCATATGTGATATCGATGTGCAGTATTATTAGTAAATGATGCTGTAAAAGCAAGATGATTAGCATGCTGCTATCACAAAAGACCACAAGAGGGCAGCGCTTATTCACAAGTGGAAGCAGTCCAGTATGGAGACCAAAAAAATGAATTAATCTGCTGCACCCCTGAGCTTAAAGTAAATATAAAAGACAACTGGGTTCACTGTATATTAGGGTTTTTTTTGCAATGTGTTGATGGAAGAAGGGGATCTGTAGCCCCCTTAATATTGCATCTCATCCTGCAGGGCTGCTTAGTTTTGGCTGCAGCAGATCAGCACCATGGACAGAGATATACTTCAGCACCATGGACAGCTCCTGACTGAGACTCGGACGAAGAGGCAGATATTATGGCATGGATTTGTGGTTGCACTAAAATAAAATGAAGTATGAAGTAACTGATGGGAAGATAAACAAATGTAAAAAATAGGGTCATGATCAGTATTCTGGCCGTAGGAAAAAAAAATCTACCGTTTATTTCCTCCTGTCACAGATCACCTCCTGTGGCATAATGGCCAGATCCGTGGCGGGCTGAAGCCACAGCCTGCCCACTCATGTCACTGAGAACAAATGTGACAGAGCACAAGAACTCAAGGAGATGTACTGTAGCTATCTGGGATTTCCTCAGACTTGAGGGCGTAGTTGGGGGAAGAGGGAGGCTTTCGCAATCACTCGGCGATTACAACGAGGATGGCGTCACTGCACATACGTCAGACAGTGGGGGCAAAAACGGGGGGGGGGGGGGTAGGATTTAACCCTTAAACGTGTTTTATCCAGCGACTTCATATTAATGCAATGTAGTGTGTAGTTCTAGTTCAGTCTCCATGCATCATCATCGCGGCCCGATGGATTGTTCGATATTATTACACGAGGGAAATCGTGTTTCCAGCTGAGGTCATCCTTTTTTCTGATTGGCTGAGGCGTGAGGCTGTGGTCGTAAAATATGCGACTTCACCATAAACTCCTCCGGTCTGGTTATCTCAGTTTTCTAATATCTAAAAACAAAAACAAATGTGAATACTTTTTGTTTTGAGAACATCAGTTATCTTCACTTTATTTTATTTACTTTCTGGTGAAAAATAAATATCTAGCCCAGCCTCATGAAGCTTAATGCTAAAGCAGTACACCCCCATATCTTACAGAAAATGGTATCACCCTTATGTCATGCTTGTGTTTGGTCAATGCAGGCCGTAGCATGTCATTATTGGCACATTACATCGGAGCACAACTGCAGATGAATTGCACTTTATGTAAGTGAAGTGATGTTGATTTTTTTTTTTTATAATTTTGTATTATCTTAAATGGCTTTCACCCCCTAAAAAGGTCCATAGTCTATATGACAACTGTTGACTAGTTATGACAGTTAAAATGTTAAGTTGCAATATCACCAGTTTTTAGAGTAGTCTGGGGTGACAGTAAAGCAGAGCAAAGCTAAATTACACAATGCAACTAATCTAATGTAAAATAGGAAGGTTTTCTGTCCGTTTTAAAATATTTTAATATTAGAGCACATGGTAATGTATTCAAGTTAAACCCAAACTGGACTCCACAAGAAACCACCAGTCAGTTAAGAAAAAGTCATTTCTACATTATTTTATTGAATAAGACGAAAGAAATGGGAAATAATAATTGCACAACTCAACAAAAGTAGTTGCAGTGGCAGGGGGATCTCTTTCCAGAGCCCACATCACTATACTTTGTTGCATTTCTATAGTAGTCTATATTATTTCTATATTCATATTACAGCAACATTACATGCTTTTTTTGGTTGGGTACACTGGTGTAACTACTGCATTAGAAAAGGGAAGAGATGGCGTGGCGTGGCGTGGCTCCCTTAAACAAAATTTCTTCACTTTTTGACGTTTGACATCTGGGTTGATCAATAGTGGAGGGAGCCAGTGATGGTGGAGAGGGGAGGGGTGGGAAGGGGGCGTGAGAGGAGAGAGGGGGGGGGGGGGGGGGACGTGATAGTCTCAGCCGCACTGTGAAGGGGGCCGTCCCTGTTGGTGGAGATCAGCCCGAGGAAGGCCCACCTAGTGATCATTTGAAGATATCTCTCATTTAGGCGATAGTTTGACTCGACTGTGCGACTCAACCATAAGGGGACAAGTCGAAGGCTATTTGTAAATAGGTAAGGATGTATTTTTTTTCTGTTGCATTCCTTATTTATTGTTACTTTTTAAGCATACAGAGGTCACCACCATTTAAGAACCATGCATGTGAGCGTCGTCATGAGATGATGGCTCAAATAATTTAAAGCTGGTCATTGATATGCGTATAAATGCTCTCGATTTCAGTCTCTTATTAATTCATGTGTGGAAGGTAACGCGGAGGCGAAGAAACGCAGTCGGAGACGGACGTAAACGTGGGGATCTTTAGACATCGTAAATAGGTGCATAGCCCGTAGTAATTATGGATGCTGGATGTTGCCAACTTGATCTGCACCATCCAGGATGAGGCTCTGACGGGTGTCTAATATGATTCGAGCTGTCAGTCTGCAGTTTAGTCTGCTTCATCCTAATGTTTCCTGCGTGTGATCGGACGGCCTCAGATTATAATTCGACGTTAAAACCGTGATGCGTGCCGATATCACACTGTGCATCGTGCTTCCCTTCCCCCAGTAACGTAATGTAGCTCTTGAAATAAAATGCCACCTTCCAGTATAGTATGCTGGGCAGTCCCTTAAAAAGGCCGGGCACGGTCGTGTCATCTCGCTGCCATTGAGAGTAGCATTACACTCGAGCAATAATTAATGAGCGCCGGCACAATTAACCGTTTCATTGAAATCTTTTGGTCCTTGAATATTTCATGCTTGACGAGGATGGAGGGAAAAAAGGGGGTTGAATGCATGAGTGAACAGAAGGGTTTTTTTTACTACAAACTGATGGCTTCGCTGCAGCTGTCACGATCCACCACAGGAGGCGGTGCTGCCTTCACCACGACTGAGATCCGTAAAGGCTTATATAAAATATACATGAATTGATTACAGCCGCTTGATATTAATATGAGCTATTAAATTTCAAACTTGCATATCCATAAGCTAAAAACCACATGTGTACTGACAGCAGTGATGTTCACTGTGGTCCATCTCTCCACAGTAGCTCGGCCAAGATGGATGTGTTTATGAAGGGTTTGTCTAAAGCGAAAGAGGGGATGGCTGTGGCCGCAGAGAAGACCAAGGAAGGAGTTGCAGTTGCGGCTGAAAAGACCAAGGAGGGAGTCATGTTTGTAGGTAAGTGTAAAATGATTTCAGGCTATTCCCATGCAAATCAAACACAAGCCCTGTGTGACTGATATGGCAATAAAGGAGCAGAGAGAATATATTAAGATTCAGCTCATGCTCATATATGCTAAAACAAATGGTTCAATTATACAGTAACTTCCTTTACTGGCTGGATAAACAGCAGCTTCTCTCATACATGAAACAAACCAGCATATGTTTGGACACTTCAGGGGTTTTTTAACACCTTTATTCACCATGATGGGACAGTTTGGGGGAAATATTAGTTATTTATTGTGTAATTTAAGTTAAAATGGCTAATGTTTCCTTGTTCTCTAATTTAATAAATGTATTTCATGACAACAGCAGCAATATGATAAATCAGCCTGTCAGTATATCAATACCTTTGTTTTACTAATGTAGGCCGAGGCCGTATATAAATATACGTCTATTTTACCCATCATATTAAAATCAGCAACCCTACATTGACTATAAATATCAGTAGAATAGCAGTAGTGAAGAATAAACTGGGTTTAGGAGTTATGTTGACATAGATGATGTGATACGAGGAATCAGAATGTCCTTGTGCCCTCTCGCCTGACTTGACTGGGCTACAGGCAGGAGATGGGAACAGGGGTGGGGGTGGGGCAGCAGGATGGTGGGAACAGCTCCTGCCACATGCGTTGGACAGCACCAAATTGTAAAACAGTCTCAACCCGCGGTCACCTCCTGGAGACAAACAGGCTATAGGCCTCTGCTTTTGTCCTTTTCAGTGCAGGCTAATTTGTCCTGGACACCCTTACAGGTATTTACATCAATCAAGGCCTCTGTCTCCTGATAAAAAAGTGTGGTTGCCAAATACATACAGTACCTTATTATATATACTTTCATTATCTATCATTCGTAAAGTTATTTTGTTGAATGTTTGGTCTATGGAAAATAATTCTCATAATAGTTTCCAGTGTTCACGGTGACATCTTCAAACTGCATGTTTTGTTTAACCAACAGTCCATAACCCAAATATTTACTTTGTGCAGTTACATATATAATAAGTTACGTAAATCTGCACGAGTGAGAGGATGGAAATGTGTGATAGTTAACATTTCTGCTTAAAAAATAAGTTGCACTATTAATCAATTATCAAAAGAGTTGTAGTTAATCAGTAAATGTATTAATGAACTGTTTCAGCTCTGAATATGTGATTATGTCACATGTCAGTAACTACATATAGTATCCACACAGATTAATATCTCCATGTTGTTTGTGGTAAATGATACTTTACAGTATTGATCAGGTCAGTGTGACTTTTATCTTATCAGTTGTTGAGCTGTTGTCAGAGGACCCAGATTTCCAACGACACCCTTGCTGGTTGTTGTACAGTCTCCAGCTCGCACAATTGATTCTGCAAGTTGTGTCTGCATTTTGTTGGAATCTCATACACTGAATATATTTTGGGAAGTGTCCATGTCACTCATCAGCACAACCAAACATATCAGGCTGAAGGCAAAACCTGTGCAGGCTCATTTTCATCATATCCATGCTTCACTAGGAGGGCAAGGATGGTTTCCTTTGCATCTCTGTGCCTCCACGTGCAACTTGTTGAGCGCGGCGGTGCCCTAGAAAGCTGCATATGATATGCTTGAAGGCCTCTCATGGAGGAGGGGCCAGAGGGATCTGATAGGTCTGTGGCCCACCTTTTGACAGCTGCTGCTGCTGTTGCAGACATCCCACCCAGCTGAGCTGAGCAGTCAGCCTGAGGAAGGCAGGGACAGGCAGAAATGAGAAAACCCTTCTGCACAAGGTGCCATTTAATGTAAAAGGCTGATTCATGGAGGATCGTTTTACCCTATTATGTCACAATGGAGTATTTATACAGAGCTACAGCAGTGTTTTTACTTTTGTGAACCCAGGCAGTTGCACCATATCAGTCTTAAACTGTGGCAGCTCCTTTCTTCTGTTTAATTTACACAAGTAATGCTGTAAACATTTACTAATCAACACTTACAGCCTGAAATACTTTTACAAAATAATAACTGTCTTCGCAATCTGTTCCAATCATATTATCACTGTGGCCCTAATTTATATTATCGATGCTTAGGTCAGAGTTATAGGAGAATTTACATGTGAAGTAAACTTCATTTTGTGCATTGTGTTTTTATTTAAAAGTCAATAACATTCCAAATGATAAATGGCAGGTGGCAGCAAGAAAAAAGGCCTTTGGTTTAAGTTTTTTTTTTTCTAGCAAAAGAGTGCACTTAATGACAATTTATTTATTTTGTACCTAAGCACTTAAAAATGAGTTTGCAACACAGCTCTCAAAAATGATAATCAAACCGATTCTTTGTGTTCCTCGCAGGAAAATGTTACAGATAACATTTTAATTTTTGAGAATTGTTTGCTTGAGAATTCTGAAATTCGTTTGTAAATATTATAATTTCTAATATAATGCAGCTATCACATCTGCAGCTATCATCCAGGTGTATCCCTGTCGACATTGTACAGGAGCTGCACTTCGCCAGAGCCACTGTTTGAGTGGAGACATCTCTTAGACGTATGTTTTGCTTTGGGCCTCACCTTTTGTCAAGAGATTTCTGTACGTCGTCATTATTTAGTCTCTTCACAGTCAGCTTTTAAAGGCCCTCAGGGACCAATAAGGCACGTGACTGCTCCACACAGTGGAGAGGATGACAGGGCTTGAGTGATCAGGACCAGTAGGCGAGCAGTAGATTGCCCCAATAGCTTGCTGGAGTACAGTGTAGATAGATTAGATCTGCCAGAGGTCAGAGAACTGAACAATGTCTTGGTTGTGGTTTAAAACCGGCTATGACGTTTAATAACGCCTCAATAAAAGTACTTACAAACTGCTGGAGCCGTGAATGTTCTCCAGTACCTCTGGCAAGCAGCGAATAATGAACAAAAAGGATATGGCATTCCTTGTATGAAAACAAATTAGTTAGTAATGACAGTTCACAGTTAATTACATGTCATGTGAGTAGTTTTGAACAGGAGTCTAGGACTTTGAATTATTAGTTTGTCATGCCAGCATACTGTACTGTAGCAACAGTATATAAAGACCTGTGGTATCATGTTGGTGAAGGAACAAGTCACCCAGAAATCGGTGCATTTTTCAGACAGCACTATCAGTAGCAGTGCTTCTGTCATTACTTTCAGCAAAGTGTAAATTTCCAGCATCTACACCCACACAAACACAAACTAATCTGAAAATAGCAAATAGTCCATTATTTGAAAAATAACTCACACTGCGTCTAACTAATTTCCTTTTTTCTTAATTTAGGTAGCAAGGCCAAAGACAGCGTGGGCACAGGTGAGTTTTCCATCTGCTTGTCAGATCTTAACATTGACATTGTTACTGTTGTTTAGTCACAGTAGCAAGACACTCCTCCTCACTGGGAAATGGTAAGTTCATTATGGGAACTGGGACGTAGTCATTATGTACAATAATCAATTGGGAGATAAAAGAGGACTTCCCATTATGTGCATGCTTTTAACTTGTCTGCAGAATCTGTAGAGATAATGTTACATTTCTGTGTGTGTGTGTGTGTGTGTGTGTGTGTGTGTGTGTGTGTGTGTGTGTGTGTGTGTGTGTCTCTCTCTCTCTCTCTGCAGTGGCCGAGAGGACCACTGGAGCTATGGGAAACATCGTCGCTGCCACTGGTCTGGGGAAGAAGGACGAGTTTCCAACTGACATGAACGTATGTACTGCACATCCTTACAGTCACTATCAGTGCTAATACACTGCTTTATTTTCTGCCGGGTGTTCCTGTTACGAGACAATTAAACCTCTGACAGAACCAGGCTTTGAGGTGGACGGCCACCGGCCTCAACCGGTTGGCGTGAGGGGAGAGCAAAGAGAGAAAAGGACAGCATAGAGATCCAAAACATAAACAGTTGGTGGGGCTGACAATCGCAGAGCAGAGACATGCAGCTCAACAGCCGGGACATCTGCAAAAAAAAGAACAGAAACTATGCGAGCGAGGGAACTAAATGGAGAGGCAACAGACTATAAGCAAAATCTATGGGGGAGAAAAAGCATGAACTTAATGAGATGTGATGGTGAGATATGAGTTATAGAGAGTGAAAGAGTGAGAGGAAAGAAGCTCAGTGCATAACGAGGTCCCCCAGCAGCCTCGGCCTATAACAGCATAACTAAGGGATGGTACAGGGCCACCTGAGCCAGACCTAACTATAAGCTTTATCAAAAAGGAAAGTGTTGAGTCTAACCTTAAAGCTAGAGAGGGTTTCTGCCCCTCGAACACAAACTGGGAGCTGAAAACTGAAGGCTCTGCTCAGACTTACTTTTGGAAACTCTGGGAACCACAAGCAGGCCAGTGTTCTGAGAGCGAAGTGCTCTGTCAGGATGATCTGGTTCTGAGATATCTGAGATAAGATTGAGCCTGGTCATGACGAGCTTTGTAAGTCAGCAGGAGAATTTAAAATTATATTCATGATTTAACAGGAAGCCAATGAAGAGAAAATAGGATAAATATGATCACATGCCTGAGAACAAGAAAAAAAAAAAACGACTCACTTACAGTTGGCAACTTGCTTTAAGTTGTGTTCATTAAAACCTGGACAGGATTGTGTTTGTAGTCGAGCCAGATTCAAACAGCAGGAGTAAAACCTGATGAATCTGCATGTCACTCCAAAACAGAATTGCTAGTCTGCATTTCATCTTTTTTCTTCCTCAGCTGTCGACACAAATATTTTGTTGTAAGTTAAGTTGTTCTTACCTGAAGAAATGGGAATAGTTTTATTTAGAAAAAGCTGAATAAGATTGTGTCTTCAAGTTAAAAACATGTTGATCCATCTGCCTAGAATAAACACTAAACTACTGATTGACTGCTTTTGAAAATAAGAAAACATGCATAGTTCTTTCTCGTGAAATGAGAATACACTCATGGATTGTTTTGCACTTACTGCAGGAAGCTAGAGGGGCTCCCGAGGATTAATGCAGTCAATTCTGCACACAGAGATGCATTCAGTCTATAATACGGCTTCAGTTTACGGTCTGTTTCACTGTTCAGGTACCTGACGACCTAAACAATATCTCCCTGGGAATATCAGCTTTCTAAAACACACGACTTTTCCATTATCGTACCCTGCCCTCCCGACGACCTCAGTGTCACCACTTGCTGCCCTTGCTTACATCAGGTTTTTTTTTTACTTGAAGATGTAAGGAGAGGCAGCGACCGGATTTGACTTCCTGTAGAACTTTGAGTGACACATGACTGTTTTCCCGGAGTGTATGTTCTTTACTTTTAATGACCCAGCCCTTCACTGTCATCATGTTTGACATTTCGTCTAGCTCTGTCAGAGAAACAGTGCGGTCCTCATCCTGTCCTAAACCTTCATTCCTCTGAGTTGGACTCCCTCCACTGACTGGCTAATCTTGTAAATCTGACAGCCTGCTCTAATAGGCTTCTCCAAGGCACTATCTGAGTGATAAAACTCCTCATTTTGACACCCTGACAACAGACTATACACTGTTGACACTGTTATCAAATGTGCAGAGCTATTCATTGGTTCTGCTTCAGCTTTGCCTGGGCTGTACATCCACTCTGTTCAACTCTGTCCTGCAGATATGTGAAAGGAAAAATACCCAGAATTTTACACTTAAATTGCACTTCCACATCCATTCAGCCTAATGAAAATGTATAACTCAGTATACTTTAAAAATCAAATAGTTTTAGACATTTGTGCTACACAGTCTGAAGGCTTCAATTGAGGCTTGACTGAATTCAAACGTGTGACCAATCAAACACAATTTATCTTTCCTCTCTGCTATAATCACATAAACAGTCTTTTTCATGTTCACTTTTTCCAAGGCAATGATCCATCTGATTAGGTGCGTCTTTGTGGTGGTTTCCCATTGTGCAGCCTCTAAGGCCCCTGCTAATCATGTTGGTGGGCTTACAGCTGTAACACTAGCTTGATACGGCACCTAGGATTATGGTCTGTTCTTCTCTGACCTAATTGACTTGATTAGTACTGGGTTTAAAAATAAATGTGTGATGACCCACGAGCTTTGTTTTCAGGGCTCGTAGTAGCAGGTGCAGCAACGGTGGACATACTGTGTGTTCACATGGTAGTAAAGGCTCATGATGTCAAGTTATTGGAGTTTCACTGTTCCCTTAAATATTATATAATATACATAATATAAAGGACATGTTTGGCCAAGTTTTATATTTTCCCTTTGTCAGTAAAAGCCATGTAAAGGCCAAAACCAACAATGTCTATATTGCCTATGTACCATAAGCCTAACAAAGCCTATTCCTATGCCTTTGTGGGCGTTTTCTGTTCGGGCCCCTCAGTTATGGAACGACCTGCCAGAGGTGATCAGGGACGCTAACACACTGGGTTTTTTTAAGTCACTCTTAAAAATGCACAATTTTAGACTTTCCTTTTGTTGATTGCATTTTTATTTTTATTTTATTTTATTGATTGACTGGTTGTTTTATTGTCTGTTTTATTTCTGTTGTATTTTATCATTATATTTTATACTGTTGCATATTGTGTTTTAAATGTAAAGCGCTTTGTAACTTGGTTTTGAAAAGCGCTATAGAAATAAAGTTATTATGATTATTATTATTATTATTATTATTATTATTATTATTATCTGTTGCTCTCCAAGAAATATTGAGAAAACATCAATGAGCACTCCTTAATTACCATGAATACACATACACTCTGGTTTGATCTGAGTCATTCCCACAAACAATGTATGATAGTCCACAGATGAAAATCGTCACCAACAAATATTTTTTTCCTGTTGGAGTGATGTTTGCTCTACGGTTATTGTTATTGATCCTTTTAAAGTTATTGATCCTTTTTTTGAAAGTGAAAGGCATTTTTAAAGAAGAAGAACGAGCCAATGGGCTTTTGGGCACACTGCCACAGACTGGATAGGACTTACAGATTAAAGCACTGTTGGTTTTGGACTTTTCTGGCCCCATTTTCTGCCAGCTTTATCATCACATTCGAGTCACGCAGCTCAGTGTCTGATGCAATAAATTAGCTGTAATCTTTGAATATGGCTAAGAATCTACAGCCATGTTATCAGTTCTTTGAAGCTTGGTCATTTAGACAAATTAAAATGTTGACTCAATTTTGGTGATAGATAAAAAGCAATCAAAGCTATTGAAAGTTGTCCTTTATGAGACAAAAAGGTCTGTACAAAATTGCAAGGCAAATTCTCCCTCACACCAACCAAAAATAATTTTAAAAAATGTAATTACTTTTTGTCTATATAGATGTCACTTTCTATTAAATAATATTTTCAAACATTGCTACGCCAAACTATTTTTCTTACATTATGCATGGAGCATGGAGATTTGCTATTTCTGGGGCTTCCATCATAGAAAAAAAAAATCCCAATTTGAGAAGAAAGTTGAAACTCTACAAATAACTACATCGGTCCATGTGTATAGTTGCTTCTGCTTCTGTGAGCCCTTCCTTTGTTCATCTTTCCATCTCCCTCTCACTCGCTCTGTAGCCTGAGGAGTACGGGCAGGAGGCCATGGAGGGCCAGGGAGAGGCAATGCTGGAGCCAGAAGGGGAGACATATGATGAGTCCCAGCAGGTAATCAGCCTACACGACACAAAGCTCAGACATGTCTCTGCTCTACATGAAAGTATTGCATGTATTAAAATTTGAATTGAACTGTGATTTTATTGCAGATAGCTTTTTTTTTTTATTTTATGTGAAAGACTGTAAATAAACTCCAAAGCAGTGGAGCGCAGGGAGGGAAGGGTCCATTTACTTACAGTAGATGGAGGCTCGTTAGTTTTCATGAGCTCTGCACAGTTACACATTTTAGCCGTATTGCATTTCACTAGCACTCCACACTTGCCCTCCACTTCTGTCCCTCACAAACACTACAGCTCACGTAGCGGTAATTCTTCCTCTCTCTGAAAATCAAAACAGAGGGCCTAACATGCCAATTGCCACATAGAGTACAGTGAATATAGCACCACCTACCTTCACTGAGTTCTGTGTGTGTGTGTGTGTGTGTGTGTGTGTGTGCGTACATGGAGGAAGGATGTGAGTCTGACACAGATGGTTATTTTTGGAATTTGGCTGTCGGGGGCGAGACAAACTGTGCCGAACCGTTGGCTTTAAAAACTGATTTTTAAATAGCTGTAATAGTATGTAAAAATATCACACAATGCACATAATTTTGAAAGGATAGTTTTACTATTGTATATGATTTACAGCACTGCAGCAGTTTTTTTTTTGTGTTTTTTTTTTTTAGCCAGACACCTGTCATATTCTCAGTGAATATTTAAATATTCCGAGTCAGCTTTAGCTGGAAGAAGGTTTAATATGAGAATTTGCATGATCTCTAACAATGTTTGATTTATTCCCTGCATTTGTTTGGATTTTCTTTTAATTCCTGTTTACAGCCTCCATCAATGGATTATTGCATTAATCAGTGAAAGGAATAAAACTGAGATTTTCCCTGAGGTCCGAATTCAAAGTGAATTTCTCAGCGGCAGTAACCTGTGTCATCCTCGCCCTCCTCCATCTCTCTCCTCCATCTCCCTCTCCTACTCCTCCGCATCTCTTTCCCCTCCCCCATCCTTTGCTACACCAGCAACATGCCAGCTCTGTCTAAATGGGTGTGGTGATGATGCTCTCTGCCTCCATGCATTGTGGGTAATGTCAGGGTCTCCCTGCACTGCTATAAATATGTAGTGCTGCAGTGAACAAAGCTGAGATGAAAAAAAAAAAAAAAAATTAAAATCCCCTCCGTCCACTGTCAGTCTCGGTTCTGTGAATGCAATAGATGGCTTAAGAGCAATGGAGGCTGTGATGTTTTTTTCATGATCACGTGTGTGGAGGAGGCATGTGCAGGGTTACAAGGGAATGTGCTCAGGACACCTCCGTGAAGCTGGTGCAAGCTTGTGCTGCCCTCTGCAGGCCGGAGAGACATACTGAACCAGTAGAGGAGCTCAGCTGTGATGGAGTGACATCATCACCTTCAGCAGAGAGCTATCCTGAGCTAACATAAGCTCTCTGTCATATATTTTCCTTAAACGGATTAAAGTTGAATTTCATGTGATTAAGTTTTAATTAAAGACTCACCGTTGAGTTTAACCTGGAGCTTCTCTGTGCCGCAAGTTTGACCCGCCCGCCTCTCAAAATCTGCTCTTCTTTTCCCAGGAGAGCCAGGACTACGAGCCAGAGGCGTAAAAGCATCATTCCAAGCCACCATCCAACCAGCAGCACAATAATATTTCTAATAATAAAAAGGACAAAAGCTGAAATTATTACAATTATATCCCCGTTGCAAAAAAAACACAAAAGACAAGCATTCCCGCTGAAAAATGTTCTTCCTTCAAGACAAATCTTTTATTATTATATATTGTAAATGTCATGTTATTAATGTAATGTGTTGGGTGTAGGTATTTATTGAGACGTAGGATTTGCCCTCTCAGTCTCATTTCCTTGATTCCCTCCCAATGAAATGAGACTTGAGCCAGGACATGTGAATTTGTACTTGTATGTATCTGTATTTAGAAACGTGCAATAGATGTTCATCATCTTCCAATGAGACATTGGGAGTGGAAAAAATAAATATGGCCGGTTGCAAGCAGATATGAATACAGTAATATCCTCGTAAGTGTCGACAATGCCTGTTTGTGGTTTTTTTTTTGTTTTTTTGCATTTCTTTGGGAAATTAATTTGAAAGTTTTTGAAGTAAGAGTTTTTTACATTGTATCTTTATAGTTGCTTGTGAAATCATTCCAGTAAACTATCTGTTAGAAACGGACAGTGTACATGTTTGTGTGTGCGTGTGTTTGTGTGTACTGAAGATTTTAACAAGTTAAAGTCAGTATATTATGTCTTGGAATCATAATGGTTGTCATATCAATATGTGCTTTAAATTGCAGGACTTGTCTATATAAAGGTTTATGTGTTAAGCCAGACATACAAATCCTCTGTAAATAAAAAGTAAAAAAAATAAACCATTCGTTTGCGTTGTTAAATATTGTTTCCAGTCACTTTTGACATCGATCACTCATTACATTTTAAACCTGTTGTAGCAAATTCTCTGTTTTATCTGCACACCCTAAATGACTATCTATTATGCGTGTTTATCTTTTTACTCACTCTCATCTGAGGCTTAGATTACAGGACTTGTCAAATCTGCTGAGTGGGCTCTGGCTCTTGGCAGAATGCTGCCATATTTGGGATGCCTGTCTGATCGGGCCGCTTCGGGCGGGTTTTGTTGTGGTTAATCCGGCTGGAACGTGCCGGCTCGGTGGTGTTGGGCTTCAGCAGAGGGTATTAAACAACCGCTACCACCGCTGTCGGAACAGACGGATGTGTGGAAGCAGCAGGGACAAGGACAGGGGAGCCATGGCCTCGTTCAAGAAGTCCTTTGAAAGCCTGAAAGGCACGAGCCACTCAGCCGCAAAAGGAGTCACCGACAGTGCAGGTACAGACTTACAGCTATAGGATCACAGAAATCTGATGTAAGATCTGACAGTCAGAGCAAAACTTCATAAATGGTTTGTCTTTTTTTGGAAGAGTTGCATTACAATATACATAATATTTGTATCTCTTACAACTGTTGAAAATGGTCTTTAACATGTTAAATGACTCTGAAATCTTACAAGTTGCAGATTTTTTTGTAGTTAGCTAAAGTCTTAAAAGGTAAGAGTTTTAACTGCAATAGTCCCTCCCGCCCCCCTTTGAGGTCAGTCTCTAAGACCCTGTCATGTGTTTCCAGTGCAGGCAGCTCAGGAAGCTGTGCAGCAGGTGGCAGACTCCTCCAAAGAAACAGCCAACACAGGTAGAGTGCACACTCCTTTGTCTTTAAAGTGCCATTATGTCACAATACATGTATAATTGGGAGTAGACAGGACTCAGAGAGCAGATACAAACCATCAGTCGGTAAAGCTTACTGGTTTAATGATCATTAAAGCTAATCTAATAAGGTATCTCTCAGAGTTAGACAGATGTGAAGCACTGGAATTAAAGTAATGCTATTACTATTGAAGTATTATTCTACTTCCCTCCTGTCTATGATAAAGCACTTTAGTGAGAAGGCTTGGTTCAAAGTGGTCTCAAAGAATAAATCCTTAGATTGTTACACTAAAAGAATGATTGCCTGAATGTATAACATACATTTCTTTTATATAAATAGCTCATATTTTTCTCTCATAAGCTTGCATAGCAGGTGAAAATAAAAGTTTGATATCCTTAATCAATTGCTATGCACATTTTCTCTGCCTAACAGTGACAAAATGGTTGTTTAACTTCCTGACTATTTCTCTTCTGCTTTACTCTGAATCTTTTTGAAGCTGCTGATGAAGCCAGTAGGCAGACTCAAGCAGCCATAGGAAAAGTTGCGGACAGGGCCACAGACACCATCAAGGAGTTTGGACAGAAAATGGAAACCAAATGAAAGAATGAACCATTGGAGCTGAAACACTTGAGCCAACTTGTCTGGTCCATAGGTTTTTAGACAAGAAATAATGTTGGGATTAAAGAATGTTGGCATCAGAAAACCTGAACAAAAGTTGCATACTGTATATATATCTATACAGCTAACATTCCAAAAGAAATCTTTAGAAATGGTCTTTTTTTCTAATTTTCTATTTGTGTTTCTTGCTTTATTATATATTTCATGACATGTGAATATTTTGGGAAATAAAACAAATACCAACTTCTTTCTTGAGCTCTTAAAATGTGATATCCTGCCACATACAGTTGCGATAACACTTCAGAGTCCTGGAAGCCCTGCATTTGTGCTGCATCCTGTTTTTGCGCTGTGAAGAGCACTCATCAATGAATCACCACGGTCATTATTAGGAACACATTGCTGAGAAGATGGCCTTTGGCAGGCTGATGGCTCCTGATGAGAGTGTGATCAGAGCTGTCTACCTTGGTCCTCAGCAGCACACCTCCCTGCAACCCACCACGTGGTTGCTAGGCAACAGAACTCTGTGGCGGCCTGGGATTGGTGGAGGCCTTTGAATTAATGGTGAGAATACTTCAGTCAGTACACAGTGTTCTGGCTGAGATGCAGCCCACAGCTCTACAGCAAAAAAAAAAACCAAGACAGGGAAGATTGTCAAAAAAAATGAAAGAAATATAAACATCCTTGTTCCCACATAATTACTCGAGGCGAGCAGAATTACAGAGGCTTTAAAGAAATGCATGTCACAGAGCGAGAGAGGTTGGAGGGAGGAATACGTATGACAGACTTGGTCTTTTACAAGTGTTTGTTTGTGTGGGAGGCACAGCTCTGCTTCCTCCAGGCTCCTTCAGCTGAAATTCTCTGTCTTTCATGTACAGTTTCAGCAGAGCACTCGTTGTTCCAAATATTTCTCATAATTCTTCCACAAGACCTGAGTTAGCACTACTTTTGTGGATCCTGTAATGAACATGTAATTATCTGCTCTTATGAAACACAAGTATAAGTGCAGTTGTGAACCTTTTTAGTGTACTTTTACTGCGATTACCCTTTGATCTCATTACATCATAGTGGTCAAACAAATCTTCACAGATACGTACATTACTGCCTGACTTAATAAACAGTTATTTATTATTAAGAAGAGAAATCCCTCTCCCGCATACGTCACCCTCCCTCCAGAAGTGCTCATACTCATCAAGTGACGTGAAAGCTTTTATTACCAATTTATTGCTCTTCTAAAAATGTTTGCAGCAAAGCAAGTTCACAGGTTTATCTTTCTGCATACAGCTGCTTGTGTGTTGCTGAGAACCTGAAGTAATTACTATGATTTACTGATGATTAGAGAGCTGAGCAGAGATTTTGTCATTACATTACCATTCACTGCCAGAACCCGAAGGTGGTTTCCAGGGAAACTGGAAATCTGAAGCTTTTCAATAGACACAGCCACAGTCTAAAGAGCGAGGCTTGCCTAAGATAGATTCTTCTAGAGACAAACCTGTATCCACTGCAATCAGTATCAATCAACAGGGGAGATGTACGGACAGATGTTGATCTCAATCTGCGGTGAGATTTGAAATGTTTCACCTAAATGTGAAGAAGAGTTGTGGAAAGGCTTCAGTCTGATTTGGACTGCTGAGGTATGTCTTTGACTTGTAATTTCTACAGTTTGTTTTACCATGTTTGTATTTAAAGTTAAAACCTGACTTCTACTCTGGATTCCTGCATGCTTTTGGTGTTATGTGATCATGGACTAAAATAGATTCAAATAGGAGCGCTGCTGATATATTATCAGGGTAAAAAGGGCTGACTTATAATCAAACAGTAAAATGTCCTGTAGAAACAAATACATTTAGCATTTTAAATGAAGTATGATAAAGTGGTTTATGAAAGTATGCACTGTAGTTTACAGTGTTTTATGATACTAAAACAAGCATGCGAACATTATCCATCAGGTAGTAGCAGTGATGTAATTTGGTAACATACTGAATAAGTGCTTGGATACTTGACATCAATTTCGTTTGACTGGATATTTTTATCACAAAAACAAACTGTGGTTTTATGCTGCGCTCAAGCTCGGACTTGTTATTGAATACAAATTGCACAAACAGTGTGTCTGTGCTGTGTTGTGCCCTGCAGGTGATTCTACCACTTTAATGCGGAGACAGAATGGGAAGTCTTAAGGATGAGATGAGAGGTCTCAAAGAGGACGACCAGCCCTGTGAGAAGATGGATGATGGAGGGTGTAGACTACGCACAAGTCAAGAGGCAGCAACTCAAGAGGACTATCAGCCAAAACTGCACATGGATGCCAGCTCTGCCGAGGAGGGAGACAAAACCCCAAAATCCAAAGATCAAGTGCTCTCTGCAGGGGGGTGTGACAAGACTGACCAATCAGACTCCAAACAAGTAAAAGACTGTACACAGACTGATGCCGTGTCTGAGACACAACAGCCGGAAGCAGATAAAACAACAGCAGCTATACACAACAATGCAACAATCTCTGTTAAGATCCTGAGTGATGGGGATGACAGAAGAAAAGATGCAGATACTGAGAATATCTTGGTCCCTATGCCATCGACTCATAATCCTTCAGACCCACGTTCCCCAGCTCCCTTTGGGCAGCACCACATGCGCACACAGGTGAGCCTGGAGGTGGTCCAATGCCACTCAGCAGCCACCAGCCCCATGACTCCTCCTGAGGGTGGCCCTTCCTTCTTCTTCCCAAGTTCTTTGAAATGTGGAGCTGTGGGGACTGACACTAAAGATGCCGAGCTGCAGGTGGGTCAGCAAGTGGAGTTCTGTTCTGTTGCCACGTCCCCCATGACCCCAAAGACGCCATCGACCACGGCTTTCCCAGAACTTATCGGGAAGGAGGCGGCGACGAGGGAGGAGAAAGTAAAAAAGAGTGAGGAGAGTGTCCAACAAGAGAGTTTCCCTGCATCAAAAACAGAGGCAGAGTCGGAAATAACTGACGCTTTGAAATCCACCACATCAAAGGAGTTGACTGAAGGCTTCAGCTCAAATGGATCTCCAGAGAGCTCCACCGACTGCCCAGCTGCTGGGTTAATAGATCCACAAGTAACTCTGGAAGGTAGTAATCAGCATTGTAAGCAGCAGAGGATGGGCAGTATGGATCAAGACATTACAATCTTGGTGACCCACCACGGCAACAATGAGGAGGAAGAGGAGGATAAGGTTGAGTCATCTTTTTATTCCATCGAGTCAGAGATGGTCAAAATAGATGAGGAAGTTGGAGAAAACAACAGCGATGGAAAGACAGAGGATGGAAAGGAAAAGATCTCCACAGAGACTGTTGCTCCAGACACCTCAGGCAGAGAGCCCCCTTCTCCTGCTACATGCGTGGAGTCTGAAAAATCAGAAGCCAAAGAAAAAAAAGATGCATGTGATGAAACTTCTGTGACAAAACCTCCCATCCCAGAATCACCAGCTCCCTTTGGCTGCCACAACATCCGCACACAGGTGAGCCTGGAGGTGGTGCAGTGTCAGTCTGTGGCCACCAGCCCCATGACCCCTCCTGAGGGCGACCATGCCTTCTACTTCCCCAGCTCTTTTGGAAAATGCAGTGCAGTGGGTGCAGGAACTAAAGACGCTGAGCTGCAGGTGGTTCAGCAGGTGGAGTTTCGCTCCGTGGCTACAGCGCCTATGACCCCGAGAACGCCCATCGCTACAACATTTCCCGACATCAAGAAGGAGGCCAGCATAGAGGAGAAGATAGTGGAGGAGGAAGAGGACGTAAAGAAGCAAGTGGAGGAGGACAAAGAGGAAGCACCTAAAAAGGAGGAGGAGGAAGTAAGTGAAGTGAAAAAGCTGGAAGCAGATGAGGAGGACAAAAAGGAGGCAATAAATTGTGAGGAGAAAGGTGAGGAGAATTGTGAGGAGCCGGTGCAGGAGGTGAGCTGGGATGAGAAAGGGATGACGTGGGAGGTTTACGGGGCTGTGGTGGAGGTGGCTGTGCTGGGTTCAGCCATCCAGAAACACCTGGAGAAACAGGTTAAGAAGCAGAAGAGGCAGTCCACCATGCCTCCCCCTCCTCCGCTCAACCCCTCGGCCACGCCCCTCGCCTCGGAGCCCGCCCAGGGGGGCTCGGGTTCGGGTAAGGGCCAGTTGGGGAAGCGAGGAGCGCAGGGCAGAAAGGTGAGCCGCCGCAGAAGAAACCCCTTCCGCCTGCTGATGGAGAATATGCAGCAGCCACACTGTTGCTCCAGAGCGCATACCACTGAGTGACAAGAGAGTCATGTCAAAGAGCAACAGCTGGCTAAAAGAAAAAGAAAAATCAAATCTGATATATAGTATGGGGCTGTGATGCAGTGCATTCACTGATTTACTTCAACATTGTGTTGACAATGTGAGAAACAAAAGCAGCTCCTCACACAAGAGAAACAAGCACAAAAGCATTTACATATACAATTTGTACCATAAAGAATTCATCATTGAGAAACAGCCATACACATTTTTTCTTGTTTTCTTTTATCTCTTTTTCACAGATTTCCTGTGACGTCTCTCTGCCCTGACTGACGGAGTAATGGACTCTATGTTTGGGAAAACGAGAGTGATATATCAGTGTTATTGTTAGCTTAGCTCTTCTCCTTTAATGTTTTTCAGCCAAACCATTCAGTTGTTCACTGAGTAATTTTAGATGTTCATGCCTTTTTTCTTTTTATACCTCAGACAATATGAAGCCATGGCAACCATCGTTCCTTCTCCTGGTTGCTAACAAGCTTAACAACTAAAAGAGAGATGATAGTTGTAGAACGACAGTCTTTGAGTGTGATTTATTACCTTGATGGTGGTACAATGTGGAGGTGATTGTGTTTAGGATGTATGGAAATTTAAATTCTAAATGTTGCTTTGATTTGTTTTTAAGAGGAGTCTCTACCATTAATGCAGGCTTTTGTATGTCTTATATTCTGCATTCAGATTTGGCACAGTGTTTTGACTTGTTTGTATTGTGAACAGTATCCAGATGTACTGCTGACACGCACAATCATCTTTTGAGAGAAGTGATGACTCCTGATATCAGGGTGTTTTTAGTCATTACGTCTTACTATATTTGAATGCCATTATAAGTGATTCAGTTGTAAATGATGTGATGAAAATAACTTTTAATGTGTTTTAAATCTGAGGTTGTTACAGTGTCAGTGATGTTGGTGTTCATACATTAACTTCATGAAAGTGGGATCAAATCCACAGTTGAAGAATTGGATTTTATTGTCAGATTGCACTTGTGATACATTCTTTTAGTTGTCAGTAAACGTAAATAATCTTTTCAATCTGCTGCTTGTTGGAAGTCACAAAGTCACTGTGCATGAGGTTTAATTTTAGCAACAAGAAAACTCAAACACAAATAAAACATGCATAAGATTTTGGCTAACTTGCAGTCATTAATAACAATCTCATTCATACACTGACATTATGCAATATTCTTATCTTTTCCTCTTTTTTGATTTTTGTTCTTGCAGCATTTGCTGCAACAAAACTTAGCATTGCGTATTGGCATAACTTAAAAAGTTCATTTCAAAGCAAACCAAACCGTTTTTAAACCACTGTTTAATATATTAACAAAAATAAAGTGATTGACATGTGCAAAAAGGAATTGTTTTGTTTGCTTTCCCACTGCTTCAGTCTTATTTTTTATCATATGTATATAAATTAGTCTCTACACAGCTAGCTATAGGAAGAGTCTGCTAGATATGAAGCTCAAGCCAGCAGGGAATTAATTAATTAATTGAGGACCAGAAACAGGGTAAAAACAGAGCTATTTTCTAACTGTTGGACAAACAAAACAGATCTCGAGCTAGCAGACAAACTATAGGCTATTCCTTGTGCTCAATACACTGTGTGATATCATTACATCGTTCTCACAGAGTAACGACTCCCATTTGGTTTTCTTTTTGCTTGAATGTTTAGATAAAGTAGTTAATCACTTGATAAGCCTTGAATCTTGTGTGAAATCCATAGCTGGACATCAATGATACATTACCATTGGTCAGAACACAAGGTTATTAAAACATAAAGACTCCATCCAACACTGTAAATTCTGGTTGATTTGGTTTTGGCTGATTATGTCCCTCTGAGGCCTCTGCTCTGTGCCTCTGTCTTCATTATTTCCATCACAGGTCTGTGGTGTCAAACACAGGGTTAGTAAAACCCGCATGAGGTGTGTTGGGGTTTCTCATCTGGCCCCGCTGAGCCAGTGCTGCACCCAGAGGCTCGATGTACTCTGGTGGCCCGCTATCCTCCTCCTCTTCCTCGATCATGTACTGATGTGCAGCAGACAAGTTTTAAAATTAGACCATATTCTAATATTCATAAGAACAAGTGATGATGGACTTCAAAATGGAAAACTCACCATGTTAGATTTTGTGCCCTTTTCAGGAGCAATCATGTCATCACTGTAGTCCAGGGAGTTGAGGCTTATGTGGAAAAGAACAAAACATACAAATCATCTCTGTATATCCAAATAATAATTTCAGAAAGATGTTTCCTCTTTCAAATTAGTCTTTCTGATTTAAACAAAGGTTATATGGTACTGCTGGGAGCAGAAAGCCAGCACTCGGTCACAACATGCTGTCGTGAACACATTGACAAAATGTTCATCTGGAAATCATCCCAGTTTATTAACCAGCACTGCCACAGAGTGCAGAGCGAAGTCCCATGTCACTATGAGTCACCTCGTCAAACTGTGGTCAAAGAGCAAATAACTGCTCTCAAAAGATGGCGGAGATCATCACAGAGTGGTTTTCTGTACCTGAGTTTGTCCACATCGGAGCTGTCCTCATCTAAATCCAGGGCCAGGGTGGAGTCAATGTTGAGGTTGAGTACAGGATTAGCACTGTGGAGACAAACACAGTCAAAGTTAAAGGTGATATTTCAAATGATTTATACATTCATTTATCGTAATGAATTAATGCTGTTGTTTCCTCACCCCTCCATGGTGTACTTGTTGGTTCCAGGTACCACAGGACCACTTTTCTGGTTGTCAGAAATCACCATGGATGCAGAGTTCATGGCTTTAGCTGCCTTCATCTTCCTATTGTAGCTGTCGTGTGAAATAAGTTGATTAGTAAACAGTAGCTCTCATAGATGTTGGTACTTTGGATATTGAGGTGTCAGTAAAGCCACACTTCCTGTCCCTAACTTTATTCAAAATGTCCTTTTCTTACCTTCTGCGAGTGCACAACAGTGAGGTGGTGAGGACAGCCAGCACGACGACGAGGCCTCCCACCATCCCCATGAGGGCGAACTTCAAAGGGTCTATTTCTTGGTCATTCACAATATCACCTATCAGCTGAAGCAGAAGTAAGAAATCTGTTTCAAGTACATTGTTGTTTGTAGGTCTTTATGCTGTCAGAGCTAATCTCTGTAAGCAGATATCTGCATATGAATTTAGAATCTGTGTGCAATTTTGGTAGTATTGACCGGTCACATTTGACAAGGCTTTGGTTGCATGTGTGTTTTGTACTGTTTTCATATCAAAGTAAAACAAACAATCAAATAAAGGTCTAATTCCTTATTTAGAAAATAATTCTTATTGTTTGGATGCTCTGTTGATGTTTTGATTTATTTGATTTTCCACTTAGGAAACAGGAAATAATTCACTATAACATGACAGAAAAAAGCCCCATGCTCTCAGAAAGTAAAACTCAAAAACTGGTTGTGCTCACAATGTTCTGGAGGCCGAGGTCTACCAGTTGAACAGATTCTTTAGATTCAGTGAGAATCTTTTCCACTTCACCACGGGAAAGAGCTGTCCCATTGGTGTAGACAAAATATGTCACCATGAAACTATTTTCTGCAGCCCTGAGAGAAAAATACAAAGAAACTCACACTTTAGCTTAAACATTTAAACTTTATCTATTTAAAATCTGAAATCAAACTCCTGTGGTTGTGCTAATACTATGATGATCTTCCACAATATTATTTTTTACAGGTGCACTGGCGCCACCTGGTGAACAAGAGTATGTCTAAAGATGAACAGTTGAAGTGAACAGTTGACAATCATGTATGTGCTGTATTCACAGGCACAATATATTTTAATGTGAGGTTAGAGGTGATGTGAAAAGTAACTTGCCTGGATGTTGCACTGCTGCTAGACCTGATTCCAATAACTTCAACATAAGCTCTGGTGGCAATAGTAAGCAGTCTGGAAAAAATCCAATAAGAAAAAGAACAGATTTAATATGAAAATTAGAAGATGCTTCAATTCTCAGTTGCCAAATGCAAACTTTACTAAAACACAGTACAGCAAACACACCTGATGATCTCAGCACGCTTTCTTTCAATCTCGTCAGCTGTAAATCTAAATTCAAGTTCAACTCTGAAGGATTCATCCACGGTAAAAATCTGCAAGATGAAAAGAACAGAAGCATTTACATAGGCTGTAAGTTCTTATCATATCTCTGGTGTTTATGTCACAGGTGATATTTTATCGTGAAAACACATCACTCACGTCCAGTACGGTGCTGGAGGAGAGGCCACCGGTATCAGCTGCATTTATTGTAACCAAATACTTCCCTTTCAGACTAATATCGAGCTTTTCGGTAGATCTATGGAAAGTTGAAGATATTATGAGTTCAGCTTTAGACAGATCATGACAGACATACTGTGTATAATTTGTCAAGACACCCAGACTGATAGAGACACATTGTATGTCTCATTCTAGTAGTTTTGAGTCTCTCTATGGTTGTTTTGCATCCACATTGTTAGCTGTTTATTTGATTTTTCAGTTCAGAAGTCTATTTAAACCCATGAGTGCAACAGTAAACACCAAAACTTGTGAGGAAAACACATGTTTAAAGCAGAATGAGGTATGGCTGTAAAATTATACTCACTGAATAATCCCAACATAAAGGTCCTTTTGCTGCGTGGTGATGGCCTCAAACAGTTTCGTCTTGTTACTTATTTGATCGCTCATGTCTTGAAAATGGACGGCTTCCACTGTGAACTCAATCTGCTTGTGTATTCCAGAGTCCAGATCGATACCCTGAGAGCAGCAGGACAAAATTATGAACAGCTTCTTCTCTGGGTCCGATTAGTAATAATCATTTATTCCCACCTTCTGTAGTAGACAAAACCTTCTCACAGTGGAAAAGAAGAGGACTGAAGTGTTTCAGGGATCTCTATGACAGTGACTACTTCTCTAGCTTCAACTCTCTCTGTAAGAGATGTGACCTGGACCGTTCAAATCTCTTCAGATACTTTCAGTTCTGCCACTTTGTGGTGAAACAGTTCCCTTCATACCCTAACCTCCCATGCAAAACACTTTGGGAAAGCCTACTGGATACGCATCTAACTCAGAAGGGACTGATCTCTAAAGTTTACAATCAGATTATAACTACAATTGATATCTTTTCTGCAATTATAACTAAATGGGAAAGTGAGTTGAAGATGAACTTGACAGAGAATTGGTGGGTAGGTGCACTGAATAGGGTGAACACATCTACGTCTTGTGCCAGACTTGGTCTTATTCAGTTTAAAGTGGTCCATAGGATGCACTTTAGTAAGAGCAGATTAGCTAAAATATTCCCAGGTCATGACCCAAGATGCAACCGTTGTAATTATCCTCAAGCAGATTTACTACATACATTTTGAAGATTTCTGGTGCTATGTTTTTGATATTTTAACTATAGTTTTAGGGATCAAGGTACAATTGTGCCCTCTTCTGGCAATCTTTGCAATCCCAGCCAAACCCATCCTATATGGTACCAAAGAGAAGGATATTATTGCCTTTACCACTCTTCTAGCGTGTCGTAGTGTAGTTCTTGCTTGGAAATCTCCAAATTCACCATCTCAGTCTGCCTGGCTTAAGGACGTGATGTATTTCTTAAGGCTTGAAAATATTAAATATGCACTGAGAGGCTGAATAAGAAATAGCAACCTTTCATTTCATATTTTCACAATCTATCAGTGTTGCCCACTGACTGAGACACGTCTGGTAACTTGCACTGATTTATCTGGTCCTCTGTTCTTCCCTTATCTGTCTGATTAACTGTAAATCCATTTAACTACTTAACTATAGTTTTACAATAACAATACTGTACTATAAAACTTTATGTAATTGAACGTGAAGGCCATATGTGTGGGTGGATTTGTGGGTGGGTGTTTTGATTTAATTTGTTTGTTGTTGTTTGCTTTTGTTTTTGCTTTGTTTTGTTTTGTTCTTGTTTTGTTTTTGTTACGCTTTTTTATCTTTGTTTGCTTAACTTTTCTGTCATTTTCTTCTTTACCATTGTAAACTGTCTAACACAAAAAATGGAAACATTTGTTCTTTGATTCTTGTATGTCACATTGTGCATTTCCACCAATAAAATATGTTGAAAAAAAAGAAATAAATTATGAACAAGACTTTCAGGACTTCATGTCACATATCACATTCAAAATCTGAAATCAAGTGGCTTATTTGTTTTTCATTCATACTCACAGTGACGCCTGCGATTGATGTCCCTTTGCTGGCACTTTCTGACACCATAACTAAAGTACAAAGAAGAGAAATAACTTGTAAAATCATAGACTGACATCTCAACTTTGATTTACAAAGTGACGAATTCTGCCCCAAATATATAAATTGCCATTTTTACACCTGTTGAATAGAAAAATAAAAGTTTATAGGTTTAAATGATTTGATGTTGCTGAGCAGGACAATATCCCTTCAGGTCAGCAGTCACTATGGGTTGTTTCTTTAGTCAGTCCTCTAATCGGTTATATAAAACAACATTAATAATAATAGTTTTTTTTACTTTTTTCATTGACAACATTGCTCCTAATGTCTGTTATAAACTTATAGATACTAAAGCTACATAAAATAATCCTCTCAGATGCATCACCAAGCTAAAAGTGCAGGGGATGAAATCATAACAGCTAGTGAACTCATACTGTGTGTGAAGAGAACAAACTGTTCGTCTAAGAGGACCTTGTGATGCAGCTGAAAGGTCCAGTAAAAGAATATGCATATGCAAACAATAACAATATGCAATTAATGTGTTTCTCTTGTGTTGAAGAGGTCACATTTAAAAGAAAAGTTAAAATAAAAGTTACATACAATTATTCAGATTTACACTCACCAAAGACAGAATCTGAGAAAATGAATTGAGGTGTGTTGTCGTTGATGTCTTCAATGTTGATCACCATTTCTCCTGAAAAGTTCAGAAGACAAACACAGTGAACCAACTTGTGTGTGATATGTGTGTTCATAGGTCTGTATTTACAAATTATGACAGCATGGGAACATTGAGTAAAAACAAGCTTCAAATACAGCTCCGAGTTGACCTGTTGTGGCACTGCTGCTCTCCCCTTGCTCTGTGTACACGTCCACCACCATAGCCTTCACCACCGCCTGGTCACATTGTTCATAATCCACTGTGTGCGACAGGTTGACTCGAACATCTCCAGTAGGATCGAGGACAAACCAGCTGCAGGGTGTGAAGGAGTTGTTACACCTGCAGCTGACGGACTCCAGCTCGTAGACCAGCGAATGGTTCCCATCTTTGTCTTCCGCTGTGAATCTCCTGATGGGCTCGCTGATGGTGGTGTTCTCCTTCACTATCACAGGCTCTGCTGGCAGAAACTCTGGCCTCTCATCATTTACGTCCAGCACGTCCACATCCACCATCATCACGACCTTCTTCTGCTCCAGATCTGTCGCCTCTATCTGCAGTTTGAACTTTTTGCGAGCGCTCTCGTAGTCCAGCTCATTGTCCGGGTCCACGGTGATGTTCCCCCTGTAACCGTTTTCCACTGCGAAGGTTCGAATGATGAAGCTGCCGAAACTTCCGCTAATGATGCTGAAAGAAATGCGGTTAAAGTCGGTCGTTTGGTCCAAATCTTCAGCCTGAACGGATCCCACAAACGCACCTGAATGAATGAGAAAAGGAAATTACAACCCTGACACACAGTTATAAACAGTTGAAAGCGTTGCGAAGGGAAATACTTGCCTTTTACTCCTTCTTTCACAGCGAACTTGTATGAAGGGGCTTTAAATTGGGGTGTGTTGTCATTGACATCCTGAGACACATCACAGGGAAAGATTGGCAGTTATCTTCTTCACCAGGAGTCACATCGTCAGTAACATGGTACCAATAATTTGCAACAAGACTAACCTCTACATTGACGATGACTGTGACGAAGGTGGACAGTGAAGGAGTACCCTTGTCGGTGGCCGATACATTGAGCTGGATCCTCCCATTTAGCTTTGGATCCAAGGCCTCAAGATCCAGTTCACCATTGTTTGTTAACACGCCGGTGTTTGGGTTGATGGTGAAGTTATTACTGTGATTGCCTGGTACGATTCCAAACACAATTTGGCTGTTTTCTGTATTGGGTTCATCGGCATCAGTAGCCTGTCCAAAGAAATAAACATTAAAAGAAAACTGTTAAGAAGCTGGATTTCTTACTTCATATTGCAAGTATGCATTGTCAAAAGTATGTGTACACCTGAGAGTACTCCAACATGTGAACTACGTATGAACATTAATGTGCCTCTATTTATGATATGAAAAGCCTTTGGGAAGTCTTTTCATGTGATTTTTGACAGGAATTCATCCACGACAGCAGCAGCCTCTGATGTTAGTTGATAAATTTGGCCTAAAGTCAGCATTTCCAATGTGCTGTAAGGAGTTTAGATAGAGAGTCTGTACAGCACAGTCAAGTTCTTGGACTTGACTATATTGACTTGTTGTTTTAAGTCATGAGGCATATTTGAACAGTGATGCCTTCAAGAAAGTGAGCCAACTGCACAGTCAGCTGACCTAAACAAAAAAATAAGAATCAGCAGCTGATGTGTGAATTATTCCTTGAACAAGAAGCCGTGGTAGTCAGTAATCCTGTTAAATACTGTATCAACACCTTCAGTATGAGATTGTAATACTCACTGCTCTCTTATTGTTCTTTCCCACTTACCAATATAATGACTTCAAGCTTTCCACCCTCTTCAACAAACTCCAGATAAGAGTCTCTGTTGATGACCGGACGCTGGTCATTGATGTCAGTCAAAGTGATCTCCAGGACTGTGGTGCCGGGCTTGCCATCTGTGTCTCTGGCCTGCAGAGTCGCTAAATACAGAGATCTGAGCTCGCGATCCAACAGAGTAGCATTATTCACATACACTGTGCCCGTATGTGGCTCCACGTTGAAATACGGCAGTCTGAAACACAAGTACACATTGTTCAGTGGTGTTGTGTGCACGAGGTAGCACAACAGTGGCTGCATTCAAGTAAATTGAAATTGGTTCAAGTGTAGACACACATGCTGTCAGGAAGAAGTCTGTAGGTGATGTTGCCTTGATCCATTGTGTCAGGATCCTCTGCCTGGAGAGAAAAAACACATGGAGTCCCTGTCAAGGCTTTCTTACAATGAAGCTCAAACTGACTACGAATCCAGATGGTTAAGGACTTACAGTAATCTTGGCCACTTCTGTCCCAACAGCAGAGTGCTCAGTCACCGTCAATTTATACGTGTCCTCCTGGAACGTGGGACTGTTGTCATTGGTATCCTTTATGGTTATAGTAACTGTAGCTGTGGAGCGGAAGCTGGTTTTTTCCCTATCTATGGCGATCACCTTCACCATGACACATGCAAAGGAAACACATTACACAGGGAAAGAGATATAAAAGTTATAACAAATGATTTATTTATTTTTTTGAAACTATGTTATTACACATAGCTTGTTTTCATTTTTTTTTTATTTTTTATTTTTTAAGTTTTACCTGTAGAACCATCTGCTGCCTTTCTTCAAAATCTAGTGTTTGGGGCTTTTTGACGAGGAGCTGAACAATGCTGTCTGACATAGTGAAATCAGGTTGCACAGAAAACACATCCCTGTATTCTCCCTCCAGGATTAGATCGGTTTGGGAAATCTGTGAAATCCCAGAGCAACGTATTCACTTAGCACTCATTTCCACATGCATTACAGGAAAAGCTAATCTTTTAGTTGATGAAATTCTTCTTTTATTCTTACCTTGTCTAGATCTTTGACCGTCATGTTGATGGGAATAGACCCCAACGAGTGCTCAAGGACTTCTCCTGTGAAGTGACTTGCCGTCTCACAGGGGAGCTCGTCTCCTGTGCCTACACACTTGTAAAACTTCGGCTCGCTGTCATTCATATCAAGGATGTTGATCAGTACACTTGCAGTGGTGCTGGCATGGATTCCCTGGGTGTTTGTTTTAGACTCAGTGGCCTAAAACAGAACACAGTATAATAATCTTAGTGTCTAAACATTTTTCAAAAAATTACGATTCTCAATTGAATAGATTCTCAAGACTTGATATTCACATTCATTTTAGAGGTTGTTTCAAATTTGTGGGACGTCTTTGTTTTGTATATTACATTGCACACCCTACATGCGTATGATATCCTGATTACAGAGTTTTGTCCACTACTTGTATACCATTATGACATCATCTTCTTTTAGATGTTTTTTTTCTCGACATGTTTTCATGTTTTCGGAGTGAAAATAAACATCAACACATAACTAAGTAAAATCATGCTTCATTTTGCTTTTCTGTTTCCTCTCTTCCTTTCCTCCCATCATCAAGACATCCCCCACACGCTCAACCTCACTCGGATTCCCCCGTGACAGCGCCTGCTCTGTGTCCAGTGACCCTCTGCTCATTCTCCCCTTTTGCTTACAACCTACTCCACCAGTAAAACAAACAGCAGGAGCCTGTCCCTCCTGTCTCTTAAAGGTGTTCCTCGAGGAGACTGAAAATGCCTTTGAAATACTACTACTGCTACTACTACTACTACTACTACTACTATCCAACATCGTTTTGCTGCTACAGCTGTTGATTGATCAGCTGGAGCTTTGTTTTGATCTGAATGGGCTGAAAGAGCAATGAGCAGTTCAATAAAACTATACTTTTAACATCTTTATTGCCAAGAGTTAGATTAGAAAATCTGCCTACCAAGACTACTTTATTATCATGGTAAATCATGTTTGTTTGAAATGTAAAAGCAGCTTTCTGTTTGGATTTTACAAGGAGTTGTGTATTGTGAGGTTGTCAGAGTCTTGGACAGGGTCAGGCTAACAGTTTCCTCCTGCTCCCAGTCTTCATGCAAAGCTAAGCTGTTCACCTGCTGGCTCCTGCTTCACATTCCATGTACACGGCAGAGTGCTATTGCTCTTATTATTTTACTCTTTGCAAAAATGTTGAATTGCTCCTTTCGATCCTGATACTTCAGTGTTAAAACTAAAAATATAGGGACGGAAACTGTCAAATAACCAAATTTTGGCACAGTAAAACTAAGTCGCGGAGGAAATATTCACAAATTACTAGTACTACTATAATAGGTAACTTTATTGTAATTTCTTAGGCCAGGTGTTGATATAGCATTCTGTGCCTGAGAACATGCCTGACATCATACCTGTTATAAAATATTATGAAAGATATTACAAATAAAATATAAGATTCAACAGATAAAATGTAAGAAAAAGTAACATTACACAGAGAGAAGGACATTGATATTAAAGTAAGTTGTACCTTTACAGTCAGGGTTACAGTATCACCGATAACTTCTCTGTCAATTGCTGATAACACAGTTATGACACCGTCATTTTCTGAGATTGTAAACAGGCCATCTGCTGTGGAATCTGTAAAAATAATGTGAAGAAAAAAAAGTTTTTAATTATCCGCTCACAGGCAACAATGACTTGTTCTAAATCAAGTTATTGTGTCTCACCTTCAATGCTATAGATCATGTTATCATTGACTCCTGTGTCCTGGTCAAGGGCCGTCACTCTGAACACAAACTGGTCCTGGCAAAGGAAAAAAAGAGACTTTTTGAAGGCAGAAACATAACAATATGGCGACTCAAAGCAGGTTCACCGCCTGTCGATTTCACAGCGGACTTTTCACATATTTATTTTTACCTGCATGGTTAAATACTCTGGGTCATGTATCTTATTGACAGTAAGACCTTAATTCCTTTTTCATTCTCTCTGCATAAAGTATGAACTCACCAAACGGGAATTTTCTTCAACTCTCCCTACGTAGGGAATGCCGATAAACTGTGGGTCGAGATCTGGGACGTCCACAACCGTAATGAAGGAAAAGACTGACTTTGAGAAGACCTTTACTTCATCAAAATGACACCTTCCTCCCCCATCCTGTTAAGACACATACAAAGTCATTTAGGTTTTTATTCCATAATATTATAAACTGGAAAAGATTTTGATTATCATTGACTAATATAGATAAATTATAAGATAATAGATGATTATGATTAACTTGACATTTAAATTCAAATTAACTGAAATAAAGAGAGAGTTTGTAAAAAAAAAACAGTAAATTGATAAATCGGTTTTGACAGTATGATTAAATGACAAAGCACAGAAAAACAACGCATTTTCCATATGAAAGGAGTACATAATTGGGGAAAAAATAACAATGACAATGAGCAATATTTAGGCCTATAAATCAAGCATTTGAAAATGTTCTGTATTACATCAGTTACAGAATGGGTATTAAATTGATCAATTCTCTTTTCTTTTTTTTTACATTCAAAAGGAACAGAACCCCCTAATTTTACATCCTAAAGCCTTTTTTTTTTACTTTTTAGATTTAGGGTTTTATGTGCATGGGCTCTATGGGTTAAAACAACTGAATTAATTGCTTACCAGATTAAAATAAAGCTGTATAATTCACAGGGTGTCCCAGTCTACTATTATGTTAAATTAGTAGTATTATTTAATCATGAATGCAAGTTTGTTTAAGAAAACCACACCGTAAAAAGGAATATTCCTACATTTTGAGAAATATGTCTAATGAATTTCTTGCTGAGACCTAGATAAGAAAAATGAGATCACTCAATCCATTTAGTATTAAACTGCAGCGTGGACATGGCTAGCATAGCTTAGCTTAAAGATAGGAAACAGAGGGAAACCACCTGTTCTGGTAAAAAAAAAAAAAAAAAAAAAAGGAGCTGTCTAAAGGTAAATTCCTTAACATGCCCCTAAGGCTCCCAAAAACTGTATATTTAATTTGATACCCTACCAATGAAACCACATCTGGTGGGTTTATGTGTGGCTCTATTTTCTTGGCCAGGAGCAGCGACCTCCTGGAATCTTCTTGTAACCACATGACAATAGACTTTGGATGGAGCCAGGCTAGCTGTTTCCCCATTGATTTCAGACTGCTAATTTAAGATAACGAGAGCGTAATATTTACAGCATGGAAATTTTTTTATCTTCTAATCTAAATCTCAGCAAGAAACCAAGTAAGACAATTTCCCTTTGACGATTTGAGGAACCAGGAGATTGTGAAAAGGGTCATTTGCATAGTTGATTAAGACATCTTTCATTTTTAAGAGATACTTTGATACTATTTACATTTTGACCTAATTATTATCAGTGTTATATACATGGGAAAAACATGTGACACTTCAAACATTATACTTACAGCTGCATTAATCTTCAGGCGATAGAAAGTACTCAGCGAGGTATAATTCAGACGTCCATTTAATTTTACTTCACCAGTTAATGGTGAGATGCTAAACGGATTAAATCCATCATTTGGAGTTACCTAGAAAAAACGTGCAAATGATGATTTACAGGTTGTGGAACATCAGAATATAATATTATTGAATTGTGTATTTTACAATAGAGGCTTACTTCCTCAATGCTGTATCTAACAGAACCAGCATTTCCTATATCAGCATCAGTAGCAGCCACCCTGAACAGAGCTGTACCTACAATGGTATTCTTATGAAGAGGACAGGCAGAAAAGCAAAGGGGAAAAGAGTCAGACAAACAAACACAGAAATGTCTCATTTTTACATCATAATCGATTGACAAATTAATTATTTCCTCTCACACTGATGGTACATACCAGGTTAAATTGGCATGACATATGCCAACAGCATAATATATAGAGACTGATAAAACTTACTTCTCGGACTTCATAGTCATATGAAGGCTCCCCAAATATGGGTGTGTTGTCGTTGGTATCAGTTAATATTATAGTGAGTTTTGCATCTACCTGAAAGACATGATGCACTCAATGAATGTGATGAACACACTTATACAAAATAGATCACGAACACAAACTTAAATGTTACTTACAAAATTGGGACCATCTGAGACATTCACACGGAGCTTAATTATATCTTCAGTCTAGATGGATAAATGGACAAAAACACAAACACATGCTTAATCAAAATGAGCTTATTTCCAAGTGAAGGGTCTCTACTTCTTATCACACCATACCTCTCTGTCCAGTTTCACTTTGACTATGACTCTACCAGTGTCTCTTTCAACTGTGAAGTATGGAGGATTGGGCCCAAGAAGAGAGTAAATCAGTGGGTCACCGTCTGGGTCTGATGCTCTAATAGTAAATGCCTCACCGTCTATTAAAACAACACCAGTGGAACATGTAAGAACTTGTTGAGGCATAATATCACAAAGATTAAATAAAATCAGCTTTCTATATTTCAAACACATATTTACCGATGGGGATGTCCTCACACACGCTATACATAGGAGTAATGATCTCAGGACTGGTATTTGCTGTAGAAACACACAGTATTTGAATGATGAGCGGTGTTTGAAAGACAATGAAATAAATGCAATAAGATCAACTGGATACGCACCGTGAGTTAAGCTGATAAGGCACAACAGTAGTATACTCCCTGTGATCGCCTCCATGACTGCAAATTGAAAGGATGGAAACATTTTATAAGAAATAAAACAATGTATTCTCAAGTAATCATCAGAATTAATTGGACACTACAGTATTTTAGTAACTGAGTATTCATTCAAGATATTTATCCAGCAACAAAACCGAGAGTCTACAAACACAGCAGCTGATCTGAGGCTGTATCACACAAAGCAGTGCTTTAGGTGAAAGCTCACATTAGCATGCTAATACTGACAATAGTAACGTGCTGATGTTTAGCAGGTACAATGTTCAGCATGTTTAGCATGTTAACATTTGTTAGCACGAGCCACAAAGTCCAGCTGAGGCTGAAGACTAAGTTTTTAACTTCAGAGAACATATTATTTCTTTTGATAAAACACCATCATTTGACGTTATTAGTATATTCAGCAGAGAGTTGAATAGTGAAATAAAAATTTGGAAGTTAGTGAATAATACAGGGCAGAAAACAGCTCCCACTCTGATTTATATGGGTTGATATTTAACAGCAAATTGCACTATTGGCCACACCCAAGTTAATAGCTGCAGAGCAGGTGGTGAAACACCTGCAAACTTCCGTTTACAGAGAGAACAGAACAGCGTTAGTCTTTAAGACAGATTATATTGAGGAAAAGCAGCAATTACAGACCAAACATGTTACATAAAATTAAATTGGAAAGTATGTTTATATCATGTTTTCCAATGTAAGCAATAATTTTCACAGAACAATATGAACATGAGTGTGGAGGCCTTTTTTTCAGTTCTCGTAAATTCCCTAAAGAACAGAAGTTCTTTCTTTTATATTTGAGAAACCCCTTTCACACCTTTATATTATGTTTAAGGTAACTTTACATGAAATAAATTAAGTGAACTGAACTGAAGTGGAATTTTAACAAGCTAAAATCAGGTTGTCAATTTCCCCACCTGATATTGGAGACATTATAAATAAAGCTTTATTTGATGAATTGTCCTCTATTATTAACTCAGAGTTTATGGGAATGAGTTTTTGTGTGAATTATTTAGGCCATTTATCGCTCATGAAGGATTTATCACTTTTTACACTTGGAAATCAGCATGAAGACCAAACAAATAAAAGCGCGAGGGATTATATATTTTTTCATTTATAATCTTGTTTCATGTTTTGGGCGCCATGAACAATAATCAGGATAGTTTAAATAAAAAAGACAATACATTTATTATAAAGTTATGTATCTTCAGAATATTCTTGCTTTCGGAACTGATCCATTTTGTTATACAACTATCAAAAGACAAGGAAGGACTATGATTCTATTATACAGTTGCATCACATGCTATTTTACCACATCCGCTTCAAGATAGTGGCAGATTTGTTTAATTTCCCATCGGTTCGTTATCAACAAATTAAAGTACACATACAGTATATTGAGAAGAAGAATGGAAGTTGTCTTTTTTTTTCTACACTAAAACTTTAAAAAGGTAAATATAATTGAAAATGCAGCAGTCAGACTTACCAGATGATGTGACACAAAGAGCTTCTCCTTGACTGATGTCTGGATGAGACCTTTAGCCCCTGCTTCTCCCTGTGATTATCGTCTCATAGCTGTAAACATAAATGATTAACGTGCAAGACACACAGTCAACAACACAGCATCTAAACCCCACCCTGTTTGTTCCCTGAAAGAAAAATACAAATTGGAAAAAGTTACATAAAAAAACCCACAAAAAAAACTTTGCAAAACTATATATCAAATAGTTGCTCTCACATATGGCTCCATTATGGCCGTGGTTAGGTAGTAATGAGAAATAGCGTCCATACACCGAAGTCCTCTACCCATCTTTGACTGGCCAGCCCTACCAGGATTACATGGCATTGTGCCATACTGGATGAGCAGTGTCCATACCAGAACCACAGAAGCGGCCTGAACGGCCCTTTTGTCTGATGGGTGCTTGTGTTGTCATGGCAACAACTGTCATCTGTTTGCTTCCATTGAGAAAACCTGACCTGACCAAGGGCTTTTCTGAAATGTGTCTCATCAGAACCAATCAGTGGACCGATGTCTGGCAGATTCATGCCCTAATGAGCTCTTCCCAATAAAGCCCCCCACACCCTCCAGCCTACCCTCGTAATTAAAGGGCATCACACAAAGGATGGTGTTCTCTTGTGTCCACTGGCTTCATTCATAATCAGACATTTGCCTGGAAACAAAAGCACAGCACTACACATCTTCACTGTGATAGAAAACATTTGCCAGTGAATGGGACATTTAGGATGGAGATAAACGGGGAAATATATTTGAAAAACCGTCACATGTACAAATGTTATGTTCAAAGCTTTTTATTTAGTTCAATAAGACCTATTTTAAAGAGAGTCTTTGTAATAACCCAAAAGTGTCTCTTTTTGTTGAAAAACGGATATAAACAAGTCAAAATATAGCCTAAGATACTTGCTACTCACTGTAAAATAATCATACACCATAACTGAATTAATAATTCAGTACCGTTCTCCAGGACAGTGGTCCTTTGAGTAAAATGCTCATGTGAGCATGTGAGCCTAGAATATAATGTTATATGATATAATGTTATATGATGTGTTTACCACGGTCACCAGCACGGTTTAGCATGCAAACATTTGCTAATTAGCACAGGACTGAAAGTACAACTCAGGCTGCTGATAATGCCATTAGTTTTGCAAGTGTATTGTTCCTAAACCAAACTACAAGGACAAACTAAACTTCTGGCCTGATGATGGAACTGGAGGAAAAGTCAGGGGACATGTGTGCAAATGTAATTGTCTATATCATACCAATGAGACATTAAACTCAAATATGAAAAAATATGAACCCAATAGTGTAGCTATAAAATTTAATAAAAATCCAACCAGATGTTATTTATTTATTACAGTTTGGATCAAAGCGGTGAGCCAAACAATCAACACATTACACTGCTAGAATACAATTCATTTTTATCAAGTTGTTTCTTTACTTGTTTTATTTTTGCTTCATAAAGAGAGTGTTAATTAAGAACATGTTCACATAGCACCTTCCCTAAACCACTCATCCAGTGGGCACCAAAATTGTCTGAACCAAATTGTATGCCAATCAATCTAATAACTGTTGAGGCATTGTACATAAAACCACTCATGTTAACTCTGTTGTGGTGCTAGAGGAAGTCCAGATGCACCTCCTCCGGGAAATGCTAATCTGTTCAAATGTCATTGCAATTCATTTAACAATTGATACTGTGTGAAATAGATGTCAGCCTATTTGAATTGAGATGAAAATGTCGAACTTTAAAAGAATCATGAGATCATGGTTGGTGTTTTTGACGGGGAAATTACAGTTAAACATAGTATGCAGATTTAAAAAAAAAAAAAAAAAAAAAAACCTCAAGAGGAATATTATCATTCACTTGATCACTTAAAATGACTGACTACATATTGAAAATACACATCTTGGAAACTGCTGACCATAACCTTACCCTACCAGACTTTGGTTTATGAGTTATGGTACTGAACACAACCCTGCCATTCATAATCCAGCAATATAACTATATAAATGGGCGGGAACAAACTGAACCTTGGCAATTCCCATAAACAGAAACGTAATTTTAAAGATTAAGATTGACCTCAGGACTGTGCTGACAGGTCATCATTGTAAATGAGAATTGGTTCTCAATTGATATTACCTGGTTAAATAAAGGTCAAATAAAATTAAATTTGGATGACTAAATGATTTTACGGTCAATCTAGGTTTTGTGTTTCCACGTAGATGAGATTAAACATCCTGACAAGATAAATAGTGCACATTAGCTCATGATTATGTAATGGGAAAGATAGAAGAATTCATTAAAATGCAATAAATAATAACAGTTACTTTGCGCCCATGCATCACAATGTTGGATAGTTTCACAAAGGTGTTGTACTGTGTCAGTATTGTTTAAAATCTAGCAAACCACAACTTTTTGAAGGTTATGGTGGGGTTTATGTATTTTCGCAACGTTTTTGCCTGTAAATCTTTTCTCTTCTTTTATTTCTTTTCACTAGTTATCATTATTTTCTGCATCATGGCTTGTTGTGGAAAAACAATATAAGTGTTCACTTGACAACTTTTGTCTTTCTAATTGTGCCTCAAGTCACTGTTCACAGAAATGTAAAAAAAACTGAAAGTCTGTTCCCCTGCATTAATATTTAACATTGGTTCAATGAGATAGACCAAAATAAATGATATCGTGTGTCTATTTGTCAATAAATTAGATCACAGTAAAGTAAAAAGAAGAGAAATACACCAAATCCAAATAATTTCTTTAATAGTGCGAAATATTTGAACTCTTCCTAGTGTGGAACTTACTGTGTACAAAAAAAAGTAAATAATAGATTGCTATCCAAAAATAATCTGCAGTTTAACATACATGTTCTGTAGACTTCTTACTTGTTATATTTACCCTATATAAATAAGGTAATAAATAGCCTGCATTTTACTTCCTGCTACTCACATAATTATACTCCTTTATGACTGTGAAGGAAATATTGTACTTTTGATCCCACTAATCCAAAAGCTATATGTAATGGTCACTTTGCAGATGTATTTTATACGTGATATGATCAACAAAATATGACTCATTATGGGTAAACTTCCCAGTAAAGTCGGTGTGCAGCTCCAGCATCATAATACTATTTGTGTTTTGCTACATGTAATAATAAACACATAATGTTTTATAGGCTATAACAATGTGCCAATTTTTTTCCTACTTTCGACAAGAAAACGTTGCTGGTGGTGCATTATGTAATAATCTAAATACAGCTATTTTACACAACTAGTAGCCTCCAATGAAGTTGTGTGAGTCCTTTTCCCGCTGTAGATGAGGATGTCTTTCCCCGTAAAACCCCAGAATATGAACGAACGCCTTTGGTGAGCGAACGTTGAACTTTCCAGTCAGACCGACACACTTTTCTCTGTCCATTACGGTAAAAAAATGGCTGCACGGCGTGTGCTCTCCGAGCTTGAAATACGCAGAAATGGGGGTGTAACAGGGAACTGCAGAAACCCAAAACATTCGCGGGGCCGGGTTGCCGCTTCCAAACCTTTAACCTGGTTTAAACGGAATTAATCTGAGGGGTTGCGAAGCCATCAAGCGGCACAACATATAAAGAGAATGTGCTGATAATGTGGGACTTTAATGTTTAGCACCTTTTTGACAGCAGTGGTGAAACCCACGGAATGTTCCACACGGGAACAGCTGACCATAGGATGCCGCACTTAGCCTAACGAGATGTGAACATTACAAGGGAAATATCAGTGATCAGATGGTTGCTTACTAACAATCAGGTAACTACGCTCCTTCTCTTGTTGTTTGCTATGTCTCGGTTGGATTTTAAAGCTAAACGAGGCGTTTTTACGGGAGATGGTAAAGCGGCTTATTAAGGGCTGTCATCCTGCTCAACCTCCAGCCCCTCCTTGTTTTGCTGCTACCGAGTGCGATGTTGTAATGTTTACATTTAGTCTATGTTGCCGCTCCTCTCCGTAGTCAGCTCGTCATTAGGTGCACACTTTGGTTGCATTCTAAAGGCCAGATATGCTCCGATACTTTGCAGTGAAGTATTCAAAACACACGATATTATTTGTGAACTCTTGCTGGACAAATTGGGCCTGATAATGTAGCCTATAAGGCCTAATAAAGCTTGATAATCTACAAGTGTCGCGTCACACACAAAAAAAATCCCTTTGCAGCTGCTTCACTGGCCTACAAAACCATACCCGCGAAATGTCTCATAATAGCTGATGGATGGTGTTTCTGACTTGATCATGCAAGTGCAATATTACATAACCGGCTGTGTAGTCTACAGTAGGACACTGTGGCCTCCAATGAGAGTCAGAGCAGACTGTAAGCAATATTAAGAGTTATAGACCTCATTAAGAGTGTGTTAACGTGATACAATTATTCAGTGTATGTTTTTAGAAGACTGAATCTAATGAATAAAAATGCAATTCTGATTGACATTGTTTGCTCATGGTTTTGGTTTTGTAGGGAGGTGCATTAGTTCACCATGTCTTTCATGTCAGACAAGGATCTTCATGTGGAACAACTTTGTCCTGTAAAAAAATTATTATCTTGTACATACAGAACTGTCAGTAGTGGAATAATTAGAAGTAAACAAGTTTTGGGAACCACATTTTTTTACACTACACTTAAATTCTGTAAAGGAAACGCACTGGTTATCTAGAATAGTTTCTGTCAGTGATACTGGATTATTATTACTCATGCACTCATGTATAACTAGTAGTTTAATGGATACATGTGGAGATGGAGCTACAATTCGTCATTGCTTTATACTATGCTGGCAAATTGAATCTCTAACATTGTTCGCTTCAGCTATATAAAATGTTTACTTGAGCATTAACTCGATCTCAGATTAATGCAATGTAGTAAAAAAAATAAATAAATAAATTTAAAAAAAAGTGCCACATTTCCCTCAGAAAGGTAGTGCAGTACCTTGAAACTGCACTCAGTGACAGTCCCTATATAAATATACCAACACTGCTGGGTGACCCCGTGACCTCAGGGGAGTTTCGGTGTTAAGTTTCAGAGAACGAGCGGATCTGCTTGTTTTGATACATTGTCGCCAACGCTGTCTGGACGTCTGCCGTCTGTGTTCGCTGCGCGCTGATTGGCCGCTCCGCCCGGGGGGGGCGTGGCTTCGCCGTAACAATACATTTCAAGGAACACACACGCGCCAAGGAATGTTTTCCTGTCGCCGGGTAGCAGCTCGCGTCATCTTCTCCTCACTGCGCGTCACGGCATCACCTGCTCAGGTAAACGCTGCCCCTCACGGACAGGCCATCTCGCTGTTTCTGGAGAAAGCGTCCCGTCCCCCGTCCCCTCCCGTCCCCCCCGTCCCCCCCGTCCCCTCCCGCCGTGCAGCAGCTGAGAGCGTGTTGTGTTAGCTGGCTAACGTTAGCGAGCTAATACCAGCTCCGTCGGGGACGTTGTCAAAAAACAACAAAACTAAAACCCAGTCGACCGGTAGTCCGTTAACGACGTTTTTAGTCGGGGGGTGATGGTGGTCGGTTAGAGGCGGTTACACGCAAGGAGAACTTGATGGGACGCGTCGTTTGGGGGGCTGAAGCACCTGCCGTCTCCCCTCCTCATCGAGCTAGCAAAGAAAGTAAGACGTGAGCCGTGTTGTTGTCCAACTCGTTGTCCGTCCACGTGCTCTTGTCTGTCTCGGTGTAACGTGGTCCATGTTGGACGTGTGCAGCGGTGGCCGGTGTGCGTCCTCGTTAGCACGCTGGCTGTACATAAACAGTCGTTTATCTGCGGCTGGCGAGTCCCGCTACGTTGGACAAAGCGTTAGCCTGGCGTGGCTAAAGTTAGCTGCTCTCCTTCAGCAGGGGACAACTGATTTGTCCTGGTTTTTTGTTTTGTTTTGTTTTTGAGGAACCAGCGGCCGCCACAACGATCATGTCCCTCGTTTTCGCACCGACGGCTTTGCAGGATACCTTAAAGAAGTGTTGAAATGCTGCAGCGGCCTCCTAAACCGCACGACAGCGAGCAGTCCCGCTTACCTACCACATCTTTTGTTGTTGCTTTGTCTCATGAGCACATGGCTGTCCATGTTTTTGTTCAGGCGGGCTACAGCGACCCCTATTAATTCTGCTTTAGACCAGTCAACAATAACTCACCATTTTGGTTCAACTTAACACGTGTAAGAGTGAAATTGTTGCAGCACCGTCAAATTGAAAATATAACCGAAGTGAGATATGTTAAAAAAAAGTGTTTTTTTTTTTTTTTTGTTTGTTTTTTTAGCTCTTGATTCGTCCAATTTGGCACCTCGAGGAAACAACATACTGTTCTTTTCTTGTTGGTGATTAAAAAAAAATGGTATTAACTTTTTGTAGTGTATTTATTAATAAAGCGATAATTGAAACGAAGCATTTAGTGAAACACTCAGCAGTCACCTGAGAAGAATTGTAAAGTAGAAATAAATAGTATCCAGAGATACCACCAGATGACTTGAAGTATATTTAGGCAGTCATTTCTTTTTTTTTTCTGCCAAAGTTATCTAGAATAAAGGGTTTACTGGTCTTGCAGTCTGACTTTATGTTAATGTGTTGACAATGTAGACGTCAGTCAGAAGCTGTTAAAGTACAGAGATTAACCTCAAATAGTGTGAATAACGTCTGTGAAACAAACATAACAGTAAAATATACAATTCCAGGAGCAAAGGACAACTGCACTTTGTAAAATATGAAGTTGCAGACATTTTCTCAAGTCACGTATGTCTAATCCTTGTAGTCCCAATTCTGGGGGATATACAGGGCAGCTAAAATAAACTTATCTCACCTCAGATTTAACCTGCCCATTAGGTTTTTTTGTGACAAACATAGAATCCAGATAAATGATCTATAATTTACTATTTGATTGACTAATTAACAATTTACTATTTCAACCCACATTTATTTGGTTGTTGACAGACAAAAGCTTCAATCAGGTCAGGCATAACAAGCAGGATTTTTGTCATTTGGTGTGTTTTTGCAGGGTTAAGACAATCAGAGGCAACATACAAGTGCCTCCACTGTTAAGTTTCCTTTCCCAGAGTGTGACTCGTCTGCACGACGTCACCAATGCGACCATGGGAAATAGCAGTAAATAGGCTGCCACCAACAGCCCCCTTAAACCCGAGGTTCCTTGGAGAGCCCTGCAACGCCCCAGTGCACCTCAGGAGAAGGTAAGATCCCTGCCCTGTCTTCCCTTCACACGTTTTATACGTTTCAAAGATGGCTTTGAAGTAATTTGTTGTACAACCTCAGAGTGTTGAAATTAACATTGGGATTCTTTCAACAGCTTCCAATAGAGCTGTCACAATTATTACATAATCGCCCGATTGCAATTATTTTAACTGACCGCAGGTATTTTGCACAATCGTTAAAAAATATTTCCATTCATCTGTATGAACAGCTTGATGTAATGTAACATTACTATCTCCATTTCTATCTTGTTTTACCCCGTTTGAGATTGACTGGCGCTCTGTAATGATCTCATAGTGCTCCCTTCCTCTGCTGTGGTTTTATGGCACATACGTGGAAAATGAGTGACACCAAAGTGTTTATTTAGATTTTTGGTACCTGGCATTGGCAGTTATTTCTTTGTATTTTTAAGTTATTATCTATATCATATCTGCCCTGTGAAATTTGTATTCACAAAGCCTAAATGGCAAACAGAATTTGAATTTGTGTATGTTCAATGCAAATAAATGTCCCTTCTTCTTCATTGAGTGTGTTATGAAAAAATGATAATGCTTATACTATTATTGTGGCATAAAATGAACAGAAAAATGCATTTAAATCGGAAATAACAAATATTTGAATGACAAGTAATGGTCAACTAAACTTTCATGATCGTGACAGATCAAGCCATCAAATGTCAGCTTTGTGTGTGACTCATTGTTTCACCTTCAGGCTTACAAAAGCAGCATCCACCTTTCTTTGTCTAGAATGTAAAAAAGTGAAAACAGTACTGAGGAAAAAAACATCTCTGTGCCAGTCAACATGCGTAATTATTACTTTAGCAATCATGACATGGCTCTTATTTTGTTAGAATAATAGAAACATACAAAATTAAACCTGTTTTATGAATACTGAAAAAAATTATATTGATTTATTTAAGTTAAAAATAATTTGCTCAATGATTAAGGACCTTGTGCAAAAGCATCTGTGCACCTAGACTAATGCCATCAATAACTCATTTTAAGGAAATAACATGCAGTCCCTTTACCTGATGAGAGTTTTATGGATAATATATTAAACAATCTTTGGCTCTTTTTTCTTTTCTTTTTTTAGCCCACCAGTGAGACGCCAGTGGGGGAGACGAGACAGACCTGTGCTGCACACTTCCCCAGTCCAGGATGAGAACTTCCATCATCTGCTTTTCTCCCAACATCACCAACAGGTTCCTTTAGATGAGTCCAGACAGTACAGCCACACCAGCACACCACCACGCATGCTTCACCCTGCTGCTCACCTGCCCCAGCAGAACCCCATCATGGTGGATCTACATGACCAGGTAACACAGCACCACGTGGGTAAAGGCTTTATTACGCTCACTGAGTATGAATGATTTGCCTGACCAGATTCATTCCTCTGTATTTATGACTTTAATATGACGCAGCGTGTTGTGTGACGAGTTCTCTTTAGCAGACAGGCTTCGGTTTCAGGCAGGTTGTGGAATTACCTTATCTCCCCCACTTCTTTTCTTGAAAGATGCACCAGGGATCAGTTCCGATATCATACACTGTTACGACGGTGACGACCCACGGATTTCCCATCCACACCGGGCAGCCCCTCCCAGGGTGCAACACTCAGCAGCTCCCAGCATGCTCGGTAATGTTCAGCGGACAGCTCTCTCTGCTCTGCTGCCTTCCTCCTCCTGTGAGTTTGAAAAGGAAGAGCCCGAATGTCAGTGGCATCCATGTAGCACACCATACCAGCCATGCAATCTGTCACTGTTCATGACTAACACACAAGCTGCTTGGATTTGTAGTTTAGTCTTCATGTTAGCAGAGTAATTAGAAACCGTAAAGCACGTCAAAGTCAGATTTTTTTTTTTTTTTTTGTACATTCAGCTTGTTTTCTATAGAAATACACACACTTCAGTAATATTTTGTGTTTCTGGATAAATGATTCTGTTAATCAGACTGGTGTTGTGGCAGTACTGTCAGTGGTGTGGTTTTATTCAATGCATTGCTTCTATTCACTACATGCTTACAACATGCTTTCATTATAGATGCCTCAACGTGAATATATGGAGCAAATTTGCTTTGGTTAGGTGGAGGTTTCTTCAGTGTTGAGTTTGTTTCCAAATGAACTTAAACGTATGTCTGTTCCTGTGTTCTTTTTCTCTCCGCAGCTCATACAAGCATGTACCATGCAGCATATACCGGTGTCTTATCAAGCCTTTCCACCCCTGATCTCCAGCGAACATTTTGTATTGCACCCAACCCCATCTGTACCCCCCCACCAGCCGCCGCACCTTACTCCTTTGAGCCAGTTTGTCCCTTTACAGCCTCAGCACCCACGCATGGTGAGTAGTCCATCATATACACACGTTTATTAATGGAAACACAGAAGACGTAAGACTGTCTGATTGGTTCGCTTATGTCGAGTCTGACAGCAGCCTTTTCTCCCTCCTCTCAGCCTCTACAGAGGGTAGACAATGAAGTTGACCTAAGAGGGGACCAGCACCCATTAGGGACCTTCTCCTACCCTCCCTCTCATCACCCACCAGCGCTGCCTCCTTCTCTGCCCCTACAGTATCTTCCTCAAGAGCCTCTGCATCAGGAGCTTCCTTTCGGAGTGGTACGATAGCCTGTCAGACATTTTCACCTCTTTATTTTCCTGGGAAATTCACAGTGCACTTACACGTTGTTGTTGTTGTTTTTTTTAGCGTGACCTGCTTCACACCCATTCAGTGCAGCTGAACAACAAGCTGCCTTGTATTGCAGTAGTTGCTTGAATAGCTCAGTAATGAGATTATTTGACTTGTGCTTTTCCTGTTTTGACATTTATTGGAACAATAAAAAAAAGTGATTTATTCTGAAAGAAAACTGGCATTTAGAGTACAAGAAGGAAAAATGGAGGAACAAAACAGATTCTGATGTTTAACAGCCAAACACATCCGTACATTTCTTCAAAGAATGTCACACCACCTGGCAAGCTAAAAACTGCTTGCTAAAAACACTTGATTACACTCCTGTTTTGTGGGTATTAACAAAGTGTAACAGTCTTGAGTGGCAGTTTTTAAACTGCAGAGCTGGACATGAGATGGTCAAAGATACTGTTACTTTTATTGTTTCGTTACATTTAAAAATGAAAAGAATCAGAAGCATCAACCAGTTTTAGGTCGATTACCTGCAAACTATTTCTTCCTTCTTAGTAACATGACACTGCTGAACTGTAGCAGTAATCAGCTACATTACTCAGTACATTACACTGCTGTTGCTCAGCACAGCTCGGTTAAAGGCAGCTTCAACAACTTCGAGCTGCCTAATGCTTACAAAGTTGTCACATTACTGTAAAACTGTTCTTATGTGCTTTTTACATATATATATATATAGATTTACTCTCTTAACGCACCAAGACTTTTCAGCTCAGTCGTATTTCCTAACTTGCTGGCATTACACAGTGCAGTGGTGGATCACAGATTCAGTTTCACCTAATGGACTAATCTATGTGTGTTTTTTTTTCTTTTTTTTCTTTCCTACAGCCATATCCCCACATGCTGCCCCGACGAGTAAGCGGACAGAGATACCGGTTGCAGCAGCCTCTCCCCCCTCCACCTCCCCCTCCATCTTACTACCCAGGCTTCCTTCCTTACTTCCTGTGAGTACCTGCAGTAAAAACACAGCAGTATAGCAGTCTTAATCATGTGGTTATTTGTTGGACTGACTCTCTCTCTGTCTCTTTGTCTCTCTGTCTCTCTGTGCTCAGGTCAATGCTTCCTGTGCCTCCAACAGCAGTGGGCCCAGCCATCGGCCTAGACCTGGATGTGGACGATGTGGAGATGGAGAACTATGAAGTCAGTGAACAAATTACAAATGTAAACTTTTTTCCCCCACACCTTGAATATATAGTACATACCAAACAATTGGAGCTGTTGCCGTTGAAAAGAAGTCAATCCCCAGTTTGGGGTTAAAATCCATTGTGAGTGACTACAAATGACAAACAACATTATGTAAAGGCTCTAATGACTGGTCTTAGTTTGAAATATAAGCCCCCCCCTTTCCACTGCTGGTACTGGCTTAGCTTAACTCGACTTACTTTTTGGGGTTTTCCATCAAGCAAAAGTTGTGGACAGTCACAGACGATCATCACAATCACTGAATCACTGAATCCCAGCATGTGAGACACGGGACGTCCTGCACAAACCCTCCATTATTAACAAGTGAACTGTAATTCTTTATAATCACTGAACTATTCGATTAATGGAACAAACAAAGCCACGTTCTAGTGTTGATTCAGTAGATGTCTGTTTGGCCACAAAAGGATTCAGTTAGTGTCTGTGTGGTGTTGAAGATGACGTCACGGTAGTTTCACGGAGGGGCTCCTATCTGCTGTGGACGACAGAATCCGAAAAGTACCTGGTACCTAAAGCAAGCTGTGGAAAAGGGGCTCTGTTTAACAGTTAGAGCAGTGAACAGTACAAGAAGTACCACATCGCTCACTGCACAGGAAGTCTGACTTTCATGTAAAAGTCTCTAGATTATATTTACATATTTACTGTATGGTTCTCATTTTTATGCGAGGTCAGAAAATCGAAAGCCAAAAAAAAAAATAGCACCAAATATCTTTCCCTTTTTTACTCATTAAAGGTTGAAAGGTTAGCTGTCTGGACAGACCCAAAACATCAACATCATCTCGGCTCTCGCTCTCTTTCCAGGCATTACTGAATCTGGCGGAGAGGTTGGGTGAGGCGAAACCACGTGGTCTCACAAAAGCAGATATAGAGCAACTTCCGTCCTACAGGTTCAACTCAGAGAGTCATCTATCTGAACAAACGCTGTAAGTCGACTACTCGCGCTCGATCAAACTTAAATTCCAACAGTGTACTCAATCTACATCCTGGTAATTGTCCCTCTCTTCCCCTCAGGTGTGTTGTGTGCTTTAGTGACTTTGAGTGTAGGCAGCTACTTCGGGTATTACCTTGTAACCACGAATTCCACGCTAAATGTGTGGATAAATGGTTGAAGGTAAGTTGATGTCACTTCTGTGCTATTCCTTACGAATACTATCACGTCTGGTGGTTTGTGTTTTTACACTCAGTGTTGTTGACTTGCAGACCAATCGCACTTGTCCTATCTGCCGAGCCGACGCCTCGGACGTACACCGGGAGGTGGAGTGAGAACTGTCTCTTTGAGTGCTGAACTGGAAAGCTGCACACACACCAGAGTCTGTCCCAAAGCTGGGGACACCTGCCACCTAACCCGCGTCCTCCAGTAAATATAGCTTACCGACCCACCACTCCTGCCCCTAAATAATAAGCAATCCAGGATTGTTTCTGGAGCCTGTTGTACCTCTGCTGTGCTTCATTGTCCGAGTCTCATGAAACCCACTGCCTACTGCAGCCTATAGCCAGAGTTCTGGGATCGCCAGCCAGTTCTTTCTCTGCCCCCTTGTTGCAGATTCCAAAGATTTTTCCCTACAATGCATTATTTGCTGCTTTTGTTTACAGGGTTTCATTTTGATTTAGTGGATTTGGTTGTGGTGTTCATGACAAGTTGGGAGTCCTGCATTGGAAGAGCTGAGTCGGGAGCCTGGAGGATGATAGGCTGGACACCTTGTGCAATTAGCAGAAAAATAATAGGAGTACTTCAACATGGGTGTCTGTGTTTGGAGGCGACGCCTAACCATCATAGATGCATGTTTGTGTAGGTGTTGGGCAAAGTGACTTGTTAATAATGTATGTTCTGCAATAATGTATTGATCCTTTTTAACAGTTTTACCCCTTATTTGTTTTACACTTTGCCAATGCTATTGTGAAAGTGTGACTTGCTGTGGTTAAATGCAGATTCTGTTAAGCCTGAGGTTAAGGACTGCAAGTGACGGGACATGCAACGGCGGGGTATCCTCTGCTCCTGCTAATCCACTCTGGAACACAGATCTGTACGAAAAGCAGTCATGGATTAATGGACTGCGTCTTTTTGAGGTCATCTGGCATAACTGCACAAGTGCTACATCCACCCTCCACGTCAGCATTGTTCCTCTGGCAAGTGCGCGTGTGTGCGTGTGTGCGTGTGTGTGTGCGTGCGTGTGTGTGTGTGTGCGTGCACGTGTGTTTGTCCTGTTCACAGAGCCAATGCATTGTGTAACCACTGGATACAGGGCAGCATGCTAGGATTTGCATGAACTGTTGATTCAGACTAGCAATATTTTAATCAAGCATTGCCACCAAAATTATAAAATTTTAAGAAAAAGAAGAGACAAAGAAGCAAACTAAAAGAACTGCTTGCTTACTCGGATGAGGGAAGACTAGCATGTGGTTCCACCCTGACTGTGTTTGAGTATGGGGAGTCCTCGTCTGAAGGCTGTGCTGATGCCATGGAGCTCTGGGGGCCTGTGCAGAAAGCAATATGTGCAGTGAGTGGCGAGTTTTAAATGAACATTTTCTTCCCCTTTCAGGAAGACTGGGCTTTTCCTTTCTTTGTTTGTGAGCCAAATCCAATATACAGATATAGCCTACTGTTGAAGATTTCAGATCTGCCTTTTTATGACCTTGACAAGCACAAACCTATTACTAATCCTGAAAATACTTTGTCATTTATTCCACTTGTTTTTAAAGTATGCCGTTTCTCTTTTAGTTTGAAAAAAAGAAAAAAAAAAAAAAAAAAAAAAGGGTTATTTATTGGTTTTATCTTCTAGAGAAAATACATTGAAGGAAACAGTCGGAGCACTAACGATGTTTGTGTAAGGTATGTGTTATAATCTGGTAACTTGGTCGGGTCATTGTTTTAGGCCACGGTGATGGTGTTTTAAAAGAGCAACTGTATGTACAGCTTCAGTGTGAATGCTTTTAGATAAACGTTTGAAGACAGAAGAATGTTGAAACCCCTCGTAGAAGTCACTGGTGACACGCCAGCTGTCTGAATTTCCACAGTTGATTAGAACAGGCTTCAAAACGACAGAGCTGGAGTGTCGAGTAGTGTAGAAACACTGTTAGACTTCTAGTCCCCTGCTTGTTTTAACACTAAATAGAAAAAAACAGGATATATTTGGGGGTGGCAGGGAAAAGAGCAACAAAATGAACTTTTTTTTTTTTTTTTGCTTTGGGTTCATTCTTAACTGCCCCAGTAAGCACTAACAGGCAGTTGTAACCTTTGCTTTTACGTGTAAAGGGATCTCGCCTTTTTCTTTACTTTTATTTCTTAAGTGAATGTGAGTCTTTGACGTGTGCCACCTTCAAGAGAAAAAAAAAAAAAAAGCCATTTAATGAGTTCAACCCACAGCTTTGAGAATTAACCTATGTGTACATATCTATTCGCTGGCATATATTGTAAGTTTAAAAAAAAAAAAAAAAAAAAAAAAAAAAATCACTCAGGGCCTCTCAGTATATAAAAATAAAGGAGAACAGTCCATTTCAAATGGAAAGGATGCCATGAAAAGGGTATATCTGAATTTAGTTTGGTCGTTTTCCTCAGACCATAAATAATTTAATGTAATCAATTATAATATTCTGTTTTGTCTGAAATAGTAGATATTACATCATTTAAAGACAGGCATGCAAGAAAAAAAGATCAGTAAATATGTTAATAATATTCACTGAGAAGAGGCAATGTACACTGCAACTCATTACAAGTGTATTATTCAAACCTGTTTGACTTTTGTTCTTGTACTCAAACCATATGTTCAGACATAGCGGTTGTGACCCCATTTCTAAATGTGCCGCGGTGCACACTATCCTACCTAATTCACTCCCAAATCTACTTCAGAGGCGTTTGCATGACTTTAAAAAAAAACAAAAAAAAACCAAGTGTGTTATAGTGGAGGATATCTCAAAAATCTGGTGGGGACCTATTTAATGGTGCACAATATGCATGCTTGTCAACCAGATCCCAACTGATTTTTAGCTCTAGTTGGCTTTGGGTTCTGGGGGTTTGGATCTTAACGCTCAGCTGATAACTGCCATGCATTGTACTGCACACATTTGTAATAGAACTGAATGACTACAAGATTTTATTGCGCTAACTTCATTTTATAGAAGAAAAAAAAAAAAAAAAACTGGTCTTGAATCCAGAAATTCTTACATACATTGTGTTACTGTTTATTGCCCTAACGACTGAAAATTACATGCTCTGAAACTACTGTAGTTTATCAAAAGCCATAGTGAAAAGGTGCTAGATGTTCTGCTTTTAGGTATGAAAACTCACTTGCGTGAATGCAATAGTTTGTCATGGATCCCATGTATTCTTAAAGCATGTTATTACCAATACCCCGAAACAATGTCAGTGAAAATCAATATAGTTTAAGGGATTAAAAAAAGAATAAAGTGTTGTCATACTTATTTCAGTGTAGTACTGTACCTGCCTATCAGGCTCTTGCGCTCAGTGTATCAATATCTTAAAATGTATTGTTCACATATAGATACCTTAATTCATGTTAATGTTAGCACTATTCTTTTTTGGAGTAAATATTTAATTGACAATATACAGCTACCCTACTCAATAAAAAGAGAACCTCCCATTAAGGCCTAGGTAATGAGGTAACTTTTAACACCAACTGAGAATAGAGTCTTGTAGTCTTTCTGTTAAGAGTTATCGAATAATCTCACAGCTTGTGTGGTGCAAAAACGTGTTCCAATAAGCAGCTAAAATTTATTTAGGATTTGTGATTGATTGCTCCGTAGATGCCATTTATTGTTTACCAATGATTTTTTTTGCTGTGGTGGGATAGTGGTTTACTGTTCTTATTCTCCTTGGCCTCTAGGGGTCCTTGCCTGAACACCGGACTACCCACCCACCAACAGAGCCAGGGGCATGTGTTCTGTGTTAGGCAGATATTTTGCTTTGGTACTTGCACATTTACAGTTACCTCATTTTTTTCCATGTTTGTATTGGGGGGAGGTGGGGAGGGGTGGGGGGGAGAAAACAACTAATATATATTATATATAGGAAATGGTTCTTAATGTTATAATTTTTCATTCCATTGGAATCATATTGTTTGTAGCATTTAACATAACTAGTTAGTGTATTATATATACATCTGTATACTGTTTGAAATTTTTAAGATTTGTACTTTTTTTAAATGAAAGTTGCTAGTTATGCTTTACCAAGTAGTGCAATCATATTTTTTTTTAATTGTTGTGGCTGATTTGAGAGGGTTGTTCACTAATAAATGTATGATGTATACCAATATCACACTTGTCTCACTGGAGTTGCTATGGAAAGGACATAATGCAGACTAATTAGGAGCCACTGTAGTTTAAACATCATCTCAGTGAAAAGTTAAAGGAGCAGTGTAGGATTTAGTGGCATCTAGTGGTGGTGTTGCATATTGCAACTAACTGAATACCACTTCTAAGTATGTAGGACGATCAACAACGGGTGGGGAAACGCATCAAGAGAGTTTGTCCCTTTTGGGCTACTGTAGGAATATATCGGCGCAACATGGCACGTGGGAGAGGAGCCAATGTAGACATGAACAATTCATTCGAAGGTAATGAAAACAACCACTCTTAGATTAAAGTGAATTTACACATAATTATATTCCATGTCTGCAAATAGAGCATCCCAAATCCTGCACACCAAAACCTTTTAACTACTTCCCAAAATATCCTACTCTTCCAAATGGCTCTCCCCTCAGTGTTTTCTCACTCAACAAATCCTGGCCCTGAAAAAAAAAAAAAAAAGCAAGCAGCTTATCCAGCGCATCTCATCACCACATGCAAGTGTCGTACACTCTCAATAAACCCACGTTTTTAAAATGTTTTTAATTTATAGTTGGAAAATTACATCTTTACATGAGCCCATTTAGATGTTACAGGCAAAAACAGGCATCTATGAGTAACCACAGGCACACTATGGGCAGACTTCGTACTATGCTAGATAAAGCCACATGGAAAAGCTGTGGCCTCTTGTTAAATATCAGAGTTCTGAACTTCATGAGCTTGGAAGCAGTCTGCTTTACATAGTAACCAACCTGCATTTGGTCATTTTATGACACAGATGAGTCAAAAACAAAACAAAGTAAGTTCAGGTAAATTTGGGGATTTTTAAATATCTAACTTATGTACAGGTCATGGCTCATTTAAAACAGGGTTCCCATTATTTCCTTTGTATCCAAATCCGCCAACCTACTTCCTGTAGTACATTTGCGGTCCACCGCGCATGGATTAACAACCACAGCAACGCTGAACCCGGCCAGTTATGTTGTGCTCGTCAATCGCCGTGGAGGAAGCAAGTGTAAACTCGAGGCAAAAAAAAAAAGGTGGTGAATTAGGACAAAGGGATCAAATATCAAGTGTTTGACAGGAAAGAAAATAGCCGAGGCATGAACACCATCAGAGGAATCCTTACTTTTCCGTGCTGCATCCTGTGGATCAGTGGGTATTAATACAACCTGTCTTCCTCAGTTGCCCAGACATAAGCTACTTTGGGACATGGTTCTGGTTTAGCAGAAAGCTATGCTACTGTTTCAGTACATTTCAGTAGGTGATTAATCCGTCGCTGCAACAGTTACTGGTGAGGGAGGACAAGAGTTGACTGGTAGCTTAGTACAGATGATAGAAAACAAACGTTGTCCACACAGATATAAAGATGAGTTCAAAGAAGGACTCCAAGAAATATTTATTGGATAAAATTCAAGACTTTCCAGGCTAATGGGAACCCTGTAAACACAACCAAACAAGGACTGGATGCAGGGTGCTTTCATTTTTCCAGGTTAGGATTTTATCTCAATGATCCCTTATGCATAATGGCCATTTGACGAAATAAGAAAAAGAAAAATAATAAAGGGGAGGTGGGTGGGTGGGCGTCGGAGGAAAATGTGTTTCCACACGTAGAAGAGGTATGTCATCTATTAATCGTCCGTAAGGTCCTGAACAAAAAGGACCTCGGAGCGGCTGAGTCCCGCCTCTTTCAGTGTGGGAGGGTTGGGCTGCTCTTCAGTCGGAAGGCAGGGCAAAACTCGGCGAGGGAAGTTTGTAATTATCTGAAACTTCTCTGGACTTTCTTTCAAAGAGAAAAGGAAGTCGTATATTACCTGTGGAAGGAAAATATCTGAGTGAACGGGAAAATCATTAAATGGAGCAGTGTTTGCAGACCAAGTCTGTCTTAGATGAATATACAACATGTCGTTGACATTAATTACTGGGACTTAGTGCTCGAGTGGAATGAAAATGTGATAGTGGCTGTAGGAAACTCTTGATTTGTTACAGATGGATTGAAATGTATGACAGAGTCAGCTATCATTGTTAAACCTACAAAAATCAGCAGGTGACTGAAGGGGGCTGAGCTGGGTGTGTAAACAGGGTGTGGATAACAGCGCTACTCACCGTCAGAGATTGACCAAACAGGAATCGTCTCTCTACTCGTGTGTCGTTGGGCAGCTTAAACACTATTTTTACACTTTCTGGATCATCTGCAGGCGGCTCCGGCGGAAGACATTCGGACTTCCTCTCCTTCTCCTCTTCAAGCGTCTGGATTCACAATAAAAAGTGACACCAAGAATCAAAATCCAAGAATTTTAGATATGTAAGAGATGACCATCTCATTTTCTAAGGTCTCCGTGTGTGGTATTAACAACAAAAATGGAAAATGAGCCTCACTCGTCGTTTCCGCTCCTCAGCGAGAGCACTCTGTCGGACCTTCTCCTCCTCTTGCCTCAGCTGCTCCTGCTCCTCTCTTTTCTTTCGGTCCTTCTCCTGGTCGGCTCGGAGGGAGACCAGATAGGCCTCGTCCTGCTGCTGCCGTAACACTTGGGTCTGGTTCCTCTCCTCGCTGAAACAAAAACTGGAGTCTTTACCTTCACGCTAATAATTGATTCATTAACAGAGCTGTGACATGTTTGTTGATGTTTGGCGGAGGCTATGGAAGTTTATTTTTCGTTGGATGTTGTTGGCTTGCTAAATTGTTAGCCTCTGTGACTTCTCCACACCATCCGTGTTGCAGTAGTGTTCTCATGATTTGACCGACTGTGCACGAGACTTCCCATGTTATGACCACAAGTTTACAAGATCCATTTAACGGCAGCGTAACCCTCTTCTAACGGAATTGAAGGGTGTTGTTACCCCGCTGAACACGTTTTGATCTGTAACCATGAGATTTAAAGTGAACTGCAGTGCTTTATCACCAAATCCACACAGTCACACTTCAATCAAAACTATCCTAACATTTAACTCCCTGCTGAATGTAAAGTAAGAAGATATTTTAAGGTCAATGAAGGTTTTGTGTGAATTTACTGATTCCCGTACCGTTCAAGGCGCTCCGACATCAGATATGTTTGGTTGGCATCCATGATGAAAGTGAGCTGATTGATGAAGTCCTCTGGCTGGATGAGACCCTCCAACCGGCCCACCACTGTCATCTTGCGGTCCTTCAGCATTATCATGGCCAGGAATGGGTAGGTGTTTTCCCGCAATGCTTGGGACACTAAACACACCAAAATATTATACAATTAATTCATCCTGTCAAATCTCACTGCTTCAACGGTGCTGCTGCATGTTGGGTCATTTCATTTGAAAGGTCATTTCATACAACTAGTTTCTGTTTAATGTTACGTCATGAAACTTCTACCACCAGCTGAAGGCAATAAAGCTCAAAGCATAAAAAAATTACAGTAATAAAGCTCGGCATAGAAACAATATCCTACTAACTGAGGATAAGGTCCAGCGTTGTATCTTTTCATGCTTTCACAAACCAATCAAAATTCCATTAATCTTGTATTGGGGAAGCAACGGCCTCAATGTAGAACATGAAGTTGGAAATATAAGAACAAAATTATCTACAAAACAACAGTTCGTTTAATGATTTATAATGTAGCGTTATCCCTGGCTATAAACAATTCATGTGAAGTAAAGATCGTCTGTGAATAAGTTCCCGTTTAGTGTCTTTTTTTTATGACCACACAATAAAGGCAGATCTCTTCTTTACTTTGCTCTTTCATCAGGACGAAGATAAAGAGGTGCACTTTCCTCACTTTCAAATCCTCCCAACCGCTTTCACTCAGAAAATGCACATCCAAAGTGTCTACGTGCGAGTGAGGTATTAACATTAACAGCTAAGTGACAACAAATGGTGGGTAAAATATCAGAATACACTTGTATACCTCTGTAACCCTCAGGCTTGCTGGTTGAACATGCCCAGAAGAGCATTCGTGTGTTCAGAAAGGTGAGGACCTCTTCTGTGCATAACGTGGAGCTAGAAAGTGACAAATATAACATGAAATTAAAAGATAAAATCCAACGGTGAATTTCCTTTTCATGTGCCTATGGTTAAAAAACACTGGTTATAACTAAAAAATATTATTATTAATATTGTTAGCGTTCAAAACCTGGCAAAAGTTAAGCAGACTGCACCTCCACTGTAGCGACTGTACAACACAGACAACAAGCGGTGTGTAACACAGTGACAGTCAGGAGATGGAGGCACAAAAATGAGCACCGTACCGGCAAAACTCGTCGGTGTCTTGATGATCCTCTCCGTGAAGGTACACTAATAGGTAGCGGAGCTCCCGCTTGGCATCATTCAGTGCCTGCATGTACCACAGTAAAAGAATTAATAAAAGGAAATTAAATTAAATTAAAAAAAAAGGGGGGGGGACATACAGTCTTAAAATTATTACTTTGCTGAACGTCTCAACATTAAAGCAGAAAACAAATGTGTGCTTCTAATCTCCGTATCTGTGAGCTCACCTGGCTGTATGTTCCCTGGTAAAATACAGGGTGTGACCGACCGTACTTCTCCTCAAAACTATGAATGAAAGACACGACGTCTCCTACGGGGTCTGTCACACGACCGCGAGGATCCGGTCTGATGAACCGCAGGGCAAACCTTGGAACGAAAGACAAGCGCGGCAATCGATTACCTCATTCCACGCAGCGACTACAAGTTTCAAATCAATGTACTTTAATTACCTGAATATGTCCAGAAGTGTGTAATATGTAAATCTGAAAGGTAGCATTATCAAGTAGTAACTCCATCCTAGTAATCCCTGAAACAAAGCATCAATACAACCTATTACAATTCACACAGTAAGTAGATAATAAGCAGAAAACAACGTTCGGTAAGAACAATATCTGATTCACGCCATTTAGAGGCTTAATAGAGAAAAGCACGAGTATTCCTACTGACAACAGTTTTACAGCATCATGTAGGAGGAGCCCAGAATCGTATTGTGGATGGTAAATGATGGTGGACGGGCGTGAGAGCCTGCAAACCTACCCTGGGTTGTGGCCTGGAGACGATGTAACTATATACTCTATGGTCGGCTGTATTGACCTGAAGCGGCCTGGATGGAGGAGGGTTGAACACACTGGGCACTCCTTCCTGCTCATTAAGTCTGTCTTGTACCGCAGCCTGGAAACACACACACACACACACACACACACACACACACACACACACACACACACACACACACACACACACACACACACACACGTTAAAGCCAGCATACTTGAGTCGATCCTTGAGATGGATATTTACAATCAAATAATCCAGCTGCCAGATGTGACTTCACCTCTATGTTCCAGTTGTGTTGCTCTAATGTTCGACGACATTGGTCCATTGATTCCAAACCAGTTAAATCCTGTCAGACACAGAAAAGACAATCAGACTGTTTGATTTTATCTCAAGTTTCTCATGAAAGCTGAAAAGCTTCTTGTTGTTGTTGTTGTTTTCTTCTTCTTCCCAGGCGGATGGACTCATCGTGACCAAGTTCCTCATCGGGGATGGACACAAAACCGCCATCGGCTCAAGTTGTCAAACAGTACGAGATGATTAAAGAAGTCGATTAATCGTCATTAAACGCAGCGAGGCAGCGATTTAATCTCGATATGATCTTTATATACAGATTTATACAGAAAAACAACCCTTCAGCAGGATGACGTTCAACATGAAGGGAGCCCTAAAAAAATAAAAATAAAAAGAGGGAGCAGCATCAGCTGCTTCGGTCTCCCCGACACACACTGAGGAAGTAGTTCACAACAACAGAAACTTCAATGACATCTTTGATCACGACTGAAGCGTCGGTAGAAACCCGATGTTAGCCAAGTTAGCGCAGACTCTCCCCCCCACACACCCCCCACCCAAAAAAAAAAAAAAAAAAAAATGGCATTAAATACGCAGCAGCGGTGATGCCGGCCGACAGAGGTCGACCAGGGGTTTGTCCGAGAGGAGCACATGTCAGACGACCCGCTGATTAAATCCTCTCACGACCCTTTAAGGTCCGCTTCGCTCGATCGCTAGCTTAGCTCGTGCTCCTAGCCTAGCCGGTGGTCATGTCTGAGGGGAAACGTTGTCCGACTTCACGGTGCAACAACAACAAGAAGCGGCGGAACACGCGCGGATCCGCCTCGTTCACAGCGATTCAGGACCAGCGGCGGAGTGTCGACGTGCGAGGGTTCAAACGGACGCGTGTTGAAAAGTGTTGGAAGTTCGTCTGTCTACCTGAAACTGAAGGAGTTTTTCAGTCTGCGCCTGGGATAACTCTGGCTCCTCTGGCGCCGCCATCTTACCTCGCCAATCATCCAGCAAGGCGTAACGACGTCAACTGTCTTTTCCTGATGCTGCGCTGTCATCGGCCGCGTGAGCGCTGCTGCCGCCTGGCGGCCTGGAGGTCAGGGCCCCGCCACACCTGGCTGGGTCGTCACAGTCCACAATAGGTTAGGTTAGGTTAGGTTAGGTTAGGTTAGGTTAGGTACTTTATTAATCCCCGAGGGGACATTTTTTTCGCTACAGCAGCATACAGGAAGCAATAAGATAATAATAGAATAATAGAAAGCAATAAAATAGCAGTAAAAAATATTAAATATAAAATGCACAGTATATACAGTATATACAGTACAGTATATATCTATATATATTATATACAAACAACCAAGAACACAGTCTTATTGCGGTCGGCAGGAATGATCTCCTGCATCAGAAATGATCTCCTGTGTCGGGAATGATCTCCTGTATCGGGAATGATCTCCTGTGTCGGGAATGATCTCCTGTGTCGGGAATGATCTCCTGTATCAGGAATGATCTCCTGTATCAGAAATGATCTCCTGTGTCGGGAATGATCTCCTGTATCGGGAATGATCTCCTGTATCAGGAATGATCTCCTGTATCTGTCCTTGTGACAGTGGAGCTGGAGGAGTCTTTTGGAGAAAGTTCTCCTCTGTCCCTGCAGCAGGTGGTGGAGAGGGTGGACAGGATTATCCAATATGGATAATAGTTTCCTCAGCGTCCTCCTCTCCACTACCTTTTCCAGGCTGTCCAGTTTGCAGCCGATGATGGAGCCGGCCTTCTTAACCAGTTTGTTAAGTCTGTTGGTGTCACCGGCTCCAATGCTGCTCCCCCAGCAGACCACAGCGAAGTGATACCAGAGATTAAATCTAATGGTTTGCATTATGTACTTGGTTTGACCTTGATAACTAAAACTGGAAGTATTCAAGATGTCCTTTTGCTACCAGAGAAGTGTACACTAGACTATTGGGGGGGGGGGGGGGGGGGGCTGTAGTCGTTCAAGGGGGTGTTCAAATTGGAGTTTACATCCAAGATAAAGTGAAGACTTAAATTGTTAACTGTATTTTTGAGGACATATGAAGGAAATTGAATTAAGCTTTGTTGTTCTTGTGCTGCATGTCTACTCTATTAGTGTGTAAATTCATTAAGAGAAACAAAAACAGAGACATTTCTTGTATTGTATGTAGTCACATAGCTACTTGGCCAATAGAACTGATTCTGATAAAAACAGAGTTGAGGCCTTGACAATAGACAACACTTCAAATATGAAAGAAGCTACATATTCTACAACGTGGATGCCTCACACACATCTTCAACCCGACAGCAGAGAAAGAAACAATGGACACAGAAGGTTAGAAAAGTGCTTTTACCAATATGCCATCACAGGGATGTTCACCTTATACTCTTTGGATAGAAAATTCCATCGTCTTATTCATATAGAGATTGGTGTGAAATGTTGTCATTATTAGTTTGTGAATTCTTGAGTTATGGCCAAAAATGTGTTTGTGAAGTCATTGTGAACTTTGAAAACCAAAACCTGATCGCTTATTGTTGCGTCCAAGTGAATGTTTGTGCCATTTTTTTTTTTTAAATTCCTTAAAGCCTTTCACAGATGTCAGGTTCACAAGAATGGGACAGACACATAACAAGACAAAACCGAAAACGTAATGCTTCTGGCCACTGCTGTCATCAGCATCGTGGCATAAAAAGCAGAAATTATTTAATCTGAAGCTGAAACAATTCCTGATATTAGACCACTGTTGTTTGAGAAGATGTCGTCGTCACAGCCTCTCCATTGTGAGACTCTGCTGTCTTTCTGTTTGTCTTGTGCACTACACACTTCAGGTTTGCAGGTTGGATAACATTTGATGGAATCATGTTGGACTTTGATGGGCATTTTTCACTACTTAGACATGTATCTAACTGGAGAAACTAATCAGCAAATGTACCTGTAATCAAAACAACCATTAGTTTGCCGTTAGCTGTCGCAAGTAACTAACCGTAGCTTATCTCCGCGATGCAGTGTATCAGAAACAGGAACTTTACACCTCGTTAATAACTCATGTTTCCTGCCTCTAAAGCATTTTGGTTTTGCCATCAGAGATGTAATGGTAACTTTTTTCACAAAGTCACTCTCTCATACACACACAAACCAACCTCACACATTTTGTACTGCATTAACAAAAATGCATTTATTTGGCTGTTTTGTGGTTTTAGTTCCACAAACATCATCAAACTGAAAGTGAAAATCCAGTGAATGTAAAAGTGAATCATGAAGGAACATTCCCTCAGGTTGAACTGTCAGTACGGTGGTGTGTTTTCAACAAAGGCAAAACCGGACAGTATTCCACACCTGGATCATTTCCTGTATTTATTCTTAAACCTTCCACAATGTAGCACACAGGAGCAGTTGTGTGTCCTAATTTCAAGCACTGAGCTGTCCCATGCTATTTTTTCCCCTCTACCATTATGATGTGGTACCCAAATTTTGTCTTGACCGGAGGGTCTGTGTAGACAGGTTTATCCATGGAACTAACAGGAAGGGCGAATGCTGCGTCCTGGAAAGGTCCGACCATCGATCCTCGCGTCATCCAGCCCAGATCACCCTGTCGGGAACATAAGAGTCATGAATAAAACATATAGGATGGGCCTAATATGGGTACCAAGCCCGTAAAACAGCAAAAGAGTTGAAAGGCTTCACTATACTGAGAACAGAAACTGATCTTTTTACAGCCCCAGGTACCAGTTATAAATATGTAACAGGTTAGGATGAGAGGTAAAAACGTGTTTCCATGTCAATGACTAACAGCTCTAATACTCATGTGATGTTCCTGAGTAGCACCCTGATCTCCACTGAACACACCAGTACAGGTGTTCTGGAGGGAAACAGGTGTGAATAAGCAGGAGACTGCACTTCTGTGAATAACAGGACAGCTAATAATTATTATTCATCACCCATGCAGTGTGTTTACATGGACTTGAGTACTCCGGGTGTGATCGGGTTTGGAAGTGTCCTGTTTCTGTGTTTGCACATATCAACATCCCAATTTCAGAAACCCATATAAGCCTTTATCCCGGCCTTAAGAAACCAGGCTGGAGTACTCTGAAAGAAAAACAGGATACTGTTGTATTTATCAGTCTTATCCAGGTTTCTGACTGCTGCCAACTGCGTGCGTATGTGCTTGCTTCAGCGTGTAGACATAACAGAAACTAAGGCAGCAACCAGAGTGCTTCATCAGGATGTTGAAGAAACAGAGTTTTGTCTTTTGGTGGTGAAAGAATTATATTTTCTTGGTAGTTTAGATGGGAGAAATCATCAAAACACCGCCCTGCTCAAGTCTGTGGCATTTTAAAAGTGCTAATTCCTTTATAAACCAAAGTGGTCTCATTCTCAACAGACACAGTCAAATCAGATTAACACTTTCATAACTGCCAGCTTGTGTTGTAAACAACACAGGGAAATATCACGCAGTAAACAGTCACTGGAATACTACTGGTCATGTGCATGGGGATAAATAATCACCAAATCTTTGTCCTCCATGTAAACACCACATCTCAAATATGATCAAAACCTCCTGTCCAAGTAAACACACTCAGCATGAGGTTCAGGCCTGGAAATCATATTAATCCTCTCTCATGTCATAAACAAGCCTTAATAAACGTTTTTACTGCATATGGTTACAACAGTGACCTCATCCAAGCCACATGCAATTTAATAAATCGTCAGTAATGCAACCATCACAGTCAGAGAATATGGTTAATACCGGGTGTGATAAGTTGTATCAAGCAATAGACAGTCATGAAAAAAGACGAAACCAAGACCGCACTGATTGTGAGTGCGTGCGTTTACCCCTTGTCGAGCTTTGTCTTCACTGTATTGTGACGCGACTTCGCTGAAACGCACTCCGGCCTTCAGTTTCTCCATCGCCTCCATGCACTTTCCATGTTTTTCACAGAGGATGTGTCGAACCTGGCGAAAGCAGTTAGACTTTTCAGTGATGAACAACGGTTTGGATGCAGTCTACGACCATTTATTGTCCCTGTAGACACCGACCAACGGTTAGATCTCAGAAGCTGGCTCTTCCTCTTCTTCCTCTGTGACCCAACTCTGTTCATGCAGCCATAATGAACTGAATCCGGAAAGAACTGCGTGTCTCTCTGAATCTAACAAAAAAATAGGTTTAGCGTGTCCTCATTATTTCTGAGTGAAATGTTAAGGTGTGCCAGGAAAGAAAACATCAAAGGGAAAAATAAACAATCGCTCAAGAAATCTATAAGATAAGACAGATAATCACTGCAGTCAAGTAACCTAAAAATGACAACATAATGTGTGTATGTTATAGTACACAGCAATAAGTGATTTGTACACGTTTTATCACGAAGTACAAAATCCAGCTCGTCCACGAATTCATCTTCCATCTCCTCAACCCAAGAGTCTCTTTGTGGTGGGAAGAGACAACAATATCACCAGTCGTCTGCTAAAAACCCCCCTTTGGCTCAAACGTATCATAATATGTATTATAAGTATTAACATTACCTTCACAGCAGTGCCTCCCTTCGGGGCTTTTTCTTTCTTGTCAGCGTCTGCACTCCCTGAAGCAGCTCCTGCACGATAACAAGATATAAATACATTTTAAATTTTAGCGAACAAAATGTAAAATAAAATGTATACAAAATGTATGGGCCACTAACCTTTACCACCCTTTCCACCTTTTCCCTTTGGTGGCATTTCAGATTTACGTAAGCGAAACAATTAAAGTAAAAGTAAAGAGGAAATCCCGCTGTGTTGTGATAAACCTGCGCAGTAACCTGCGCAAAGAGCGCAAATGTTTCTTCTTCTTTGGTGGTTATTGGTAGATTACAGCCAATTAACAGCCACACGCCGCCTAGTGTACTGAACCCAAAATGTCATATCGCGTTTCATAAAATGGGGCAAGGTAAGCATCTAAATATGTTGAATTTAATCCTGGGATAGATGGGCCGCACCTTGTGTCATATCAATGATAATCCACACTCTTTTTTTTAGTCCTTTTACTGGCAGTGTCGGTGTCTGATCAACGCGCCTTTACAATATTTTTCATTTACTTATAGCCTAATGTTGTTTATTTTACAGGCACATGTTATTTATTTGACAGACTCATTAATAAAACAGTAAAATGCCATAGATGTAGGCTATTGGACACCTGTTAGTTAGACTAAAGGGAGTTGCTGCACCATACAGAACAACAGCAGCCCATGCAAAACGAGTGATTAAGTAGTTAAAAGCACGCAAGCATAAACGGTAGCGAAAATATGACACAATCTAAAACAAACACAACACGGACAATAAAACGACACACAAAAAAAAACAACCGGTCGGTAAATGGGCGTTAAAAACAGATAGTCCAACCACAGTCATAATAAATTAAATTATGATCTCACAACATCGCCATCTTGCTTGTTTTCCTTTAGCTTACGTCAAAGTGTCATTATTAACTCAAATGTTTTTTTTTTGTTGTTGTTTTTTGCAGCTCAGCATCACTCAATTACCCTTATTTTTTAATGTTAATTAAAATGAATTAAAAAGACATATTTCTCACCTCCGTCACTAGCAAAAAAGGTTATTTCACACAAAATATTAAACTGTCAAAAGTTGCCACGGCGTCACGGCGTCACCGTGGCAACGGCAATGAACACAAACGGCCCCCTGACGTACGACAGGTGGCGAAGCGCGGCTCACCCCGTTTTTACTCATTAAAAACGACCTTATTCGTCGGCTCCGGACAAAACATGGAGAAGTACGAGAGGGTTTTGAGGCTGGGCAGGGGGGGAGCAGCAGACGTGTTCCTCATGAGGCACGTGGAGCGGAGGAGCCTGTGCGCGGTGAAGAGGATCAAAGTGGAGAGCACGGGGACGGCGAAGACACAGAGGGCCATCCTTCAGGAGGCGGAGATCCTCCGGAGGCTGGAGCACCGTCACGTCGTGAAGTGCAGCGACGCCTTTGTCAACTCCGACGACGGGTTCATTTACATCGTGATGAACTACTGTGACGGCGGGACATTAGACGACAAAGTAAAAGAGAGGAAACCGCAGGAGTTTTTCACAGAGGACACGGTGATGGGGTGGTTTGTGCAGGTTACCATGGCTGTACATTATATACACAGGGCCAAAATACTCCACAGAGACATCAAAACCTCCAACGTGCTGCTGACGAAGCAAGGAGTGGTGAAGTTGGGGGACTTTGGCATATCCAAGATAATGACCAACACAGCTGACATGGCGTCCACGTGCGTGGGGACACCCAGCTACCTCAGTCCCGAGCTTTGCCAGGACGTCCCCTACAGCTGTACGTCCGACATCTGGGGTCTCGGTTGTCTCCTGTACGAAATCTGCACCCTCAGGCCTCCCTTTGCAGCCACAAACCTCCTGAGTCTGTTCTACAAGATCACCAAAGGAGAGTACGACCCTGTTCCCGACACGTACTCGGACTGCATCTCCTCTTTGATCCAGAGACTGCTCAGCCTCAATCCAGAAAACAGGCCGAGTGCCGCGTGGATACTGAGCAGCACCGACGTCCAAGGTCACCTCGAATCCATCAAAAAGAGAGAGACAGGTGGTTCTCCTGTGCCTGATATTAATATAGAGGTAAAACACACAACAACACTGGGGCCAGGCTTTCTCAGTCAGAGCTGCTCATTGGAAGAGAGAGAGCACGGTTTGGAGGCCAGCTCCAGTGATGGAGAGGAGGAAGATGCTACGAGTAACTATCCCGAGGACTTCGATGAAGATGGAAGTACGTCCTCTCAAGAGGAACGCAGCAGACACTCGGGGTCTGCGATGAGGAGCAGTTCTGCTGACTCAGTCGGTAATGTAGAAATAGAAATAGGGCATGAAAGTCATCTCGCAGTGGTAATAAGAGTGAACCTCTGTAGAGTAAGAAAATAAATGTGACAGATAAATTGGGCAGTGAGAAAAAGTTCTGTAATACAGATCTGTGTCTTCAGTTTTAGGCCTATTTTTGATTTTTGCTTTTATTGTAAAATTATTGGATAATTTCACTTCGTCAGAGATGTTCAAAGAGGAAATCGCTCTTAGAATATAAGATTAAACCCTGTTTTATTTCAGTAAGTGAATCCGATATTTTTAATGTGAAATTTCAATCAAAAAGTAGTAAGTAAGTTGAGCTAAAAGGCAGGTGCAGTGTTCGTTTCTTGAATAACTTGTTGCCTCAAGAAGTTTCTGGATTAAACTCTCAAAACTTATTTTAAACTCTAAATTGACGCAAACTACATCTTCAGATGTTTCAGTCCACAAACAATGTACTAAATCTCCACTCCATGCAGATGATAAACTGCTGTGATAAAATACCAAAGGCCTTAAAATGTTCTCCCCAGAAATAAATGTTTGCCTTTTAACCTGTTAAAAGACAAACATTTCTACAAACACCAACACTGAGACACATGAATAATCTCATCCGCTATTCGGGACTCTCAACTGACGGGGGGAAAAAAACTATTGCAGACCAGCGCTGAAGCAATTCCTCTCAACAATTTTAAAACCAATTCAGCGTATCTCCTTTTTTTAAAGAGAAAGTTCAACCATTCTCTGTTTCAGCCTCTCAAATGTCGGGGTATCTTGTTTTTTTTTGTTTCCTATTAATGATTGTAAATTGATTATCTTTGAGTTCTGAACAGCTAATTGGACAAAACAAGCGATTTGAAGATGCCGCCATCGTTTCCAGGGAACCAGAGAGACGTTGTTCTCTCCTTTCTGACATCTTATTGATAAGCTAATCAAAAAGTTACAGACTAAACCGTATAGAGACAAACGAGGGATAGCTCGACATTACCAGTGTTTTAAATGTGTAATATTCAAAACCAACATGTTGAAAACGTGATGTTTAAAACTATGTGACTAAGATATTAACAATTGTTCTGTTTCGAAATTAGTTTATGATTAAAAATAAATAAAAAAAGAACTAAAAAAAACCACTCTCATATTAACCTATCGTTTGCCTAATAAAACCTTCTTATATTGTTATACATTTTTGTTTGGCAACTCAGCAGATGCTTCCTCTCTTACAGTATTTCCGGAGGCTCCTGACGCTTCAGAACAAGTTGAATATCCGGATGACTTTGAGGAAGACGAGGAAAAAGAAGATGTAGCACACCTTGTCCACGCTGCTGCTCCTCAGCAGCCACACGATGAAGCTCTGGTGGAAGAGTTTCAGCTCTGCGATGCTGGAGGACTGACCGTCACACTGAAAGCATTGAAGGAAAAGGGCTAAAAACGTTTTCATCCTTAAAAAAAAAAAAAAAGTACATCACAATGACCAGCAGTGTTAAATAAAGGTACCTTAGTGGTTGGTAAACATTTTTAAGTGCCTTGTTTTATGCTTTTGGAACTGAACCAACTGGACTTGGTGTCTGTCTGACAGAACATTTACACACCAAGAGGTTGAAGTGAGTTGGTTTACTGCTGGATGATGCTCAGCCACTTGGTGGGGCCAGAGAGAGTGAGCCGTCCTGCTCCGCCTGAGCTGATGTCAGATGTCAGTAAAGATGAATAGATCTCACTGGAGAATTTGATAAAAGATGAATTCATTTGAAAATATTGTACAAAATAAGTTTGACCTTGTATTCATAGTGTTTAAAATAGCACCAGCAATGAGTTATTACGTTGTATATTACATCTAATATATACTTGATTGCATCATCAGTTAAAAGAGTTCAATTTGGATTCTCAAACTTACATATTGATTTCATAATGCTTCATTATATACATTTTATTCTGTCATAGTTTAGTGCTCTGTCATTATACATGAAGTGAAACAGCTTTTCTTTGCTTCAAAGTGAGATAAAAGAAAGTATGCATTTGATTGATCAAAGGAAATATGTGGTGTAGCTGGCCACAGATATTGTGATAATGTCTAATATTGTGACTAATGTTGTGAAGGATAAAAATCAAGAGATATGTATTTACAAACAGAACTCAAAATAGAAGCTTGACTGTAAGTGCACCTTTGTTTGAAATGAGCAAAATAAAATAAATAGTTTTCATAACTTCATCCAATCCTTTAAAGGTATGTTATCTGCCAGTTAGCTTTGAGATAAATAATTAATATAAACATAAATGGGAAATGGTCACTTGATGACCAGGAAAACGAAAGACTTTGTGCACCCTCTTTGACTCCACAACATATAGCACCTTTGCACCGGGGACATGATGTCAAGCATTTAGTCAAGAATCAAGTATTTAGGCAAAATTAAAGCGCCTTTTTATTGGCCTGTCATATCGCTGATGCCGATATTACGTCTTAAAGCCTTTATTCCGATGACATGCTGATATCATTGTGCATCCCTCCATAGAACCACCATAAAATGCCTTAGTAAGATGTTGTTTTGTTATGAGCCACCAGAACAGCTTCAATGCCTCATGAAACCATTCAGTGACCTCGTATGTATAAGCATTAGCATTGGATATGTTTAACCCTTAATATATCATGCTCTTTTTTTCCCAATTTGTTAACTGCATATCTACTGGAGCTACTTAAATGATTACATTAAGTTACAGAAATGATGGCTTAACTAATATTGTGCACTCTTTCTAGCTTGCCTCCGATACACAAGTAGGTTTTTTGTCTTGCAAAGCTGAAAAATGTTGATGGGCTTTTTGTCTTTCAAAGGCAAATATCCATCTACCTACCCACTTATTTAGAAAACTTAAATTGTTGTTGGCTCCTCCTTATTAAAGTGACATCATGAATAAAAAAAGTTAAAAGCCTCATTTCTTCTCAAAAGGACATTTCCACACCTAAAGGTTCAGTTGCCACATTTAAAGTAAATGTTCTCTGAGCGGAAATGTAAGAATCAGTTTATCAACACACGATCTTTCCTGAGTCGACAGAAATCTTCTGCATTTGTAGTCAGCATTCTCAAGTTCACCCACATTGCATTTACAAGCAGTACAACATAAAAGGTCCCACTCGGAGACATCAAACACACATACCCCCACACACACACAGTCATTTTTCCATGAGCTAATACTACACGGAAATCCAAAGCAAACAATATTTTCCTTAGATCACCACACAAGGGGTAGAAACACACGGGTGGCAAATGAAAGGAAAAACCAAAATATATTGTCTTGATAAGGTGCTGGGCAACCACATGCTGATTGAACAGCTTCAGTGTGACTGCATGGGCATTGATTGTACAAGTCTCTGGAACGCCATTATTCCAAAAGATATCACCTCAGTTAATATTTTGATGATGGTAATGAAGAGTGTTGTAAGTCCAAAACCTCCCTTAACTGCCCAATTAGATTGAGATCTGATGACTGCGAGGGCAAATGATTCACATTAGTTTTCATACTCATCAAACCATTCATTGATTACTCGTACCAAAATGGCGACAGCCAAAAGGTTTTAAAACAGCAGTTCACAAACCAATGGGTGTCATCATAGTGGGTTGCTGCTTTTCCACAGTAAGACCCCCCCCCCCCTTCAGGGGTCAAGCATTCGAGCCTGTACCGTTCTCTTGGTGTAAACCATACTTGCCCACTTGTCAAGAATATAGTGAAGAACTCATCTGATATGAAGATGAGTGAACATCACTGTTTTTCATATCTCGGCTTTCGCACCACTGAACTCTCAACTGTGCATTTGCCTTTGTAATGAAGGGTTCAGACCTTGCAGCCTTCCTATAACATCCCTCTCTGTCGACTGACAGTTCCTGCTGACAGTCTGATCATGTCCTGCACTGACATCCTCAGTTTCCTGAAGAGCCGCTCTTCTGTTTTTCTTCAGATATCGTACCATTGCACAAATACCACATTCAGCAAATGTGCACCATCAACCACAATTTCCAACACTGTCTACTGAAGTCTTTTCCGTAGATCTAAATGTGACTGTGATCAATGTTCCTGGTGAAACGCTGGCCAGTTGAGCAGTCTCTGTGACTGATGCTACTGCGATCTCTACCCCAACAATGAACCCTCCTTCAAAGTCCCTTCTATATCCATCCTGATAGAAAATAAGTATTAACTGGGCCTAGTCAGCAGTTTTATACTGTACAATGCTACAGAGCATAATTGGCAGTTAACTGCTTCATTTTATCATGTAGTGCTCCTGTGTGGAGGCATCTGCATTCATTATCTTTCACTTATTATAATTTTTTTCTTTTAATTTGCTAGCCTTTGCTTTTTGCTGATCACAGAACGCATGTGTTTGTCTGCACCCATTAAGAATTGAATAGATCACTTGGTCTGGGCATTGTGACTGCAAACCAACAGTTGCAGATTTTTGTCTACCATTTCCCTCTCACTACTTTGCTTTGCAAAAAAAAAGAACTCTGCTCTTCCCCTCAGACATCGTCACACTCATACGAATCTCAATCCACTGATGGTGTTAAGACAAAGACACCACAAAAACTTCCTTGATGACAACTGCAAAAACTTGCAGTCATATCCCCACACTACTCAGTGAGTCATATCAAGACACAGCTCCACAAAGATGTGACAGGTAACATTTAGGAAAAATGCATTTTGTACAATTTAGACTTGTTGGGTGATGAAATTATAAAAAAAAGTAATTATTTTTATCAAATCAAACTGCTGTTTCTGTTTTCTGATTGTTATCTCTGCATTCAACAGCAATCATTAAGGTTTGTTTCCCACAAGAAAATGACAAACTTAGGTCAGTTCACAGCACTTTGTAAGTTTGACAAAACTGTAATGACACTGCACTTTTGACATGACTTTCTGAGCAAACTCATAAAATCAAATAACGAAATTGCACTCACTAATATTACCTCCTTTTACTGACAGCCTGACAGACTTTTGATCACCAAGGTCTTTTAGTTTCAGTCATTCACAAGCAATTTGGTCCACTTTGCTTCGGGCCCAAATTTAGGTAAACATTGGGATTCAGAAAAATAATGGAAACTATTGAAATTCCTGATATACAGGTTATTAAACTCAATTGGTCCATCTCAACCTGCCAACATCTGGGTTGTGTGATAAAGCTTATTTAGCCAAGTATCCAACAACACACAGTCAATAGGATCTTTACAACATTGACAACTGACTGGAAACACGGTAGCAACCAAGAAAACTAAACAAAACTGAAATGCATGCAAAATATGAGTTTAAAATAAAGCAGTTACATCATTTAGAAGATTCCATAAAACGTGTCTGTTAAGAGGATTTTCCCTTTGACTGCTAGTTGGCGGGCCGAGGTTTTCCAGTGTGGTTTTATGAGTCCTCTGCAGCTTTGGTGTGCTCTAACTGGCATGACAGGGAACACATCATTAGTAGTAATACGTGTATAAGATGAAGTATTAAATTGCATTAGGAATAAACTAATTACCAGAGCAGATCTAAGGCAATCCTGGCATTAAGAAAATAAAAAAATACATTTCAAAACTCATCTTCTAATTAAGAAGAAACAGGCTCACCATTAACATAAGAGTTAAAGTCTACACTAGGTCATTACCTAGGTTTGAATATTAATGGTGTGGTATGCCACTGTGGAGTGGGAGAGGGTGCTCTCCCCACACTCCCTCCAGCCTATTTAGCAACTCCATTAATAAACATTACTTCATACTGTCATATTTTATGAGTCATTAGCATTACCTGGGAAAAGCAAAACAGAAACCATGACATCACCTCAAGTTAATTATTAGAAGCCTAAATCCAAATTTTCATCTGGGCTTGACCACAGAAACTAAAGAAATGTCAGATGATACCGGTATCTTTTCAAGAACGCATTTCCTTTTTCTCGAAGTACATGCTGTCTCTGGTCACAACACCCCACCCTATGAACTAGAATGAACTTCCTAACACTTGTAGTGGTGGTTAGGTGTCATGCAGTTTATTGGTTCTGAGTACATATTACAGGATATATTTTTTTCACATTTACCAATATATAGTGGAACATGTGAGATAATTTAACAGCTCATATAGTCGATGACCATTTCTTGCTGTGACATCAGCAGAGAAAAAACCCACTCTAAGACCACAGTATCTGTGTAAAATGAGCAAACTGATATATTTGCTATAAGTGCGATGAAGAGCTATAGAAAATAATTTTGTAACCTATCACTGAATATTTTTACATAAGCTACAAGGGAGCTGTGAAGGGGGGCATGTTCACTTTGTGACTCAGAAGTTGTAAATTCCAGCATGGTACAACAAAAGTCACTTTTAAAATTCACAATAATTTTACTGTACCATACACCATGACAAGAAAGTTTTGTATTGCTTCAGAGGGATACTGTTGGTTGTTACTGTATTGAAGGTGTCATTGTATTTATATTGCAGAAAGAGCCCTTTTATCTCATCAAGACTGTCTTTTTACAGAATGCAGTGAAACAGCATTGTTGGCGTTCCACTCTCAACAAAAATGACGAAATGACATCTGCTGATGAAAGAAAGCCAGTGGTGCTAAATCTTTTACCGTGAAATAAAGATACAATTTTTTTTTTTTTTAAATGGAATGAATTGTTCAAACTTCAAATATGCAATATTCTAATTACTTAAAAAAAAGAGAGAGAGAGGTGTGAAAGATGACCGACTTCCTTTTCCTTCCAACTTCTGTGTATAAAAAGATTTGCAGATCATGATCACATCAGTAGTCACTCTGAGGACAACCAAAAGAAGCTGTTGAGGAAGTGAGAGACACCGCCGCAGTATGATGAAGTGTGTTTTAGCCCTTGTCCTGCTGCACCTCTGCCACACTGTTGTGGCTTGTGGCTTGAACAACGAGATCATAGAACGGCTGGACGAACTCAGCACGCTCTGCAAAGAGAGCAGAGTCAATTTCACATCTGTAAGTACAATTAATTAATCTTACCACACTTTATTTAGCTTAGTGTGGCTTCAGCAAGTGTCTGCTTCAAACACGTCCCTCTCAATGATCTGCCACTTAAAAAAGTGCATTACACATTGAATAGTAAATAAGTATTCTTCTGTTTTTCTAGCCGCACACAGTGCTTGTGCCAGGAAAGGATATGAACAAGATTCCTGTAAGTATTGCCAATTTTTTACTGCTTTTTCTTTGAATGGTCTAGACCAAGCTTTGTTGCTCTGTTTTATTTTGTTCAGTTGACGATTTTATTTGACACAATAGTCTGACTGGGCCCTATCCTTTTCACTGCAGACCTCCTGTGTGGGTGTCTTTGGTAAGGAGCTGAGGAACCTTCTCAACAACGTGACGGGAAATGGAGAGGCCAAGACTGTTCTCCAGAATCTTATGGCAAACTTAAATGCTCTGGAAGCACGTCAAGAGGTATGCCATAACCTTAAGGGAAATGCTCCGGAAGCACCTCAAGAGGTAAGTCAAAAGAAATAACTTGAAACAAAATCATGAAATAGACAGTCAGAACTGTCTACTGTAAGACTGTTGCATCTGTAGTAGGCATTCAGAAGTGACTCGACCTCAAACCCTCTCCTGTCCTCTTTTAGAGTGATCGCAGGTGCAAGATGAAACCACATAAGAACCTCAAACTCGTTTTTGGCCAGTACTCGACTTTCCTCAGGAAACTGAACAACAAGAAATGAAGATTGAAGCCTGGTCACTGTTTTCTGCTGGGCAGCTTCAGCTGGCACTGATGAAGTTATTTTCACATAGTTTTCACGTAAAATGAAATGACACACATGACCTGTGAATGTCTTAGATATGTATTTTTTTACGCATTTGAAATTTTGAATTTTTCAAGCAAAGCTTTTTTATCTATTTATTTATATTATTGATTTAAATTATTTATTTATTTTATATGCGATCGTTGGTTTACTCAGTCCTTTGATGTAGATGGTTTATTAAGTCATCTAAATTATTGTTGAATTGTTGGGCTCCACTCTATAATGTTGTACGGTTCTGTTGTAAGGACCTCACTGTGTTACATGTCCTGAAATGACCTATGTTGCGACTTGGTGCTATAGATTTCGAATGTAATTGAAAGTAATTAAGCCAACTGGATGACATGTAATATTTACAATGTAAAAAACCTTATTTCAGAAGTATTGTGCTGCTGTCCTTGAATAAATCAACTACTTTTAAAATGTGCTCACTGAGTTTTGTAAATCCATTTTAATTTCAAATTCCACTGCGACGATGTTTAATACTCAAATGTGTAACTTTCATCGTTGTCGAAAAATGATTATATTATATGTAACTTTTTTTTGCTAGCCACTCCGGTCCATTAAATCCTCCAGTTTTTTTTAAATAACAATATTATAATTCCCAGTTTGACCTCAAGGTGGCTGTGGTGGGAAGGTTACTTTAATGGGTTACAGATTGCTAGTTACATTGTTAAATATATATGTTACCATTTTAATTACTTCATTGAAGTAATGTAATTTATTACATTTGATGACTTTTTGATGACTTTTCTAACGAATGTTTAAACTAAGCAATAAAGCTGAAAAGTCCTAAAAAATAAATTAAGGCCATATAAATTTTACACAAGTTCAAGAACAGCAACAACTTAAGATGTATTTTTGTGCCACTCATAAGTCACAAGAAACAAAGCATGACAGTGATAAAGCCATTCAGTTCACACGTAGTAGGGGGAAAGAGAGACTGACTACGCAGGGCCCCAGTGCAGGGGGGCCTTGAAAAGCCTGGGATTTGTTGAGAAAGGAGGGATGAAATGTGCAGATTTAAAGACAAGAGCATAGATCATTATTACTTGTTTGAATGTTCTGTGAATAGTTCATTAGTGACTGCCCAAAAATCATGATATTGGCAAAAGTATTTTTCTTTTCATTTCTAAAGATGCGTGACAGACATAATTGAGAAGAAGAGAGCCCACAGAGACTAAGTGCACATATCACATGACATGTGTAGCATCCATTTCTTCATATATGAGCACATTTTTTTCTTGAAATCTGTTTGTTTGAAATCTTTTAAAAAAAATTGTTTATAGACTGTAATGTGTGGAGATCTTTCATATCTCCTGTTCATATACGTGTTATGATTTATAACATTACATATTACTAACATATTTTATTAACACATCTAACATAGCATAACATACTATGATAGCAGCTTAGATAGTTTTACCCTGTTGCGACACTATACCCATGATTGCAAAACTGACAACGTATATGTACATACTGCTGTTTGTAGAGGAACTCTGTTTAACCACATGACACGAATGGCATGTTGCTTAAAGCAGAACTAAAGGCAACCTGCATGCATGTGTTCTGTACTTATCTATGGACTATTGTCTATTGTAGGGGTGAATGATAGTTGTTTTTTGTAATGTATTGTTATCACAACAATGGGTGTTTATTCAATGTATGGACATACGGCTAGCCAGCTGACATCCATGTATGTACCTATGTTTAGTCAGCTAACACCCCAGGCACAACAATTGTACCTAAGATAGGAGTGTGACTGATTCTGAAAAGTACGTTCCACCACACTACTATGTAACAGGAATGTATAATATGGAAGATCCATGGAACATATGCTTTATGTTTTTCTCAAGAAGTTGGAGAACTTTGCAGCCCAGCAAGCTGTGAACTTCTCACCATGCTGCATGTCCAATAAAGAAGTCTTCCGAACTAATCTTCGACTCCATCCTCATCTGTGACCTGTCTCCCGAAATTGACCACCACAAATGCCATGACCATAGGGCCATGACAGGTGAAGAGTGGAAAGAGGAAGAGTTGGAGGAGAAGAGGACATGGTTAGAAGAGGCTGAAATTTCCCACCTCCTGTCTCACCCATAACTGTTTGAGAAGGACATAAGAGGTTTTACAGGCAGAAGAAAAAAACAAGCAACAGTGAATCAGTTTATCTATTCCATCCAGCTGGAGAGCAGTAAGAGTTGACATGTTTGTATGCAAGCACACAAAAACACAAGCCGGTCATGCATAGATTTGCACAGATATAATTGTCTGACAAACATGCAGGGTAGCATATTCACACGCACTCACAAACATGCAGCAGTGCCGAGAGAGGGCGAAGGTTTCTGCTTCCTTAAACAGACGGTTTTGCTCTCAGCCATCTTACTCATAGCATTTGTGCGTTTTGCGGGTGACTGGGTACCTGTCATCCCGCATCAGACCAGAAACACTCAAGAGTTTTGTCATAACTTTAACAGCTACATAAGAAATCTGAAGATCTAAAGCTCACGCCTCCATGAGAGCATGCAGAGATTGACGTAGATGGTGAAAAGAAAATCTGCAGATTACTTTTGCCTTACTTATTCTCTCACGTCTTTTCAGTCATATTACACTGTCTGGACAGCAAATTGCTCAGAGGCTCATGATTTTGTTAGAAAACATAAGTAAGATTCAGAGGTTTTGACAGTCAAGCAACAGTCTCTGTGTGGCATGAAAGTCTTTGAACTATATTGGACGCATGCAGCAGCTGCACCTTTGAACACAGAGAAGGAGGCAGGTGGAGAGTGACGCTCTGAAAATATAGGCCAACGGTGCACCTCAACTGGCCTGTCTATTCTCTGACCTTTCAACTCTCTGCTGTGTCTTTCATATCCTGGCAGCATTCAAGAGTGGAGTCTGAGTCACAGCAAAAGACCAGGAGGGACTAAAATCTTAACATGTTGTCCTGGAAATCATTAAAAAAAATGAAGCACATACGGACTGACAACCATCATAATAAACAGAAGGAGGGAAGGACACTGATATTTGACTAATTTGCAGGATTTGGGGCCAAAATTTAAACAGTCTTTGGAGGGAAGTGATAAGCACACAAGAAAGACAGGGATCAGTATTTGAAAAGCAAAATTGACTGCTAAAATACTAAAGAAATACCAATTCTACGCAGCATTTAATGTGAGAGTAAATTACGGCTGCATAATTTGGATTAAAGATCATAAGAGGGCAAAAGACTGTCAGGAAAATATGACAAAAAGGATCATTTTTAGGTATAGAAAACTGTTATTTTCTTTTTTAAATAATTTGTTTGCATCCTACATTCAGTCTCGTGGCTTTAAACCATCTATTAACCATCTAATGGAGTTGGATGTTTGTGAAGGAAAAGGGTAAAAGCTGTTTCTTTCCCTCCTGTCAGAAGTACTTACATCACTGCAAGGTGACAGCTGGCGTGTCACGATTGTTGGAGGGCGCTCACTCATATTGCCAGGACTTCTACCAGCAGTGTGCGGTTTATCAGAGCAGAATGGATCTTTTTTCTTTTTTTTTTATCTCGCCATATCTTTCAGAAAATCTGTTTCATTCTAAAATGCATCTTATTTTCCCTGCACAGATGCAACTGTTATCTTTGTCCATTAGGTGGCCTCAGCGAACCACTGCGCCTGAATGTTTGGCCCTTGTCCTGATTTAAATTGATTTTAACTACACCAAACCAAAGTGGAATTAAGAGACGGCACTGTACATAACAGCTGGGATTATGATGGTTTTAACCTAAATGACCACTCAGCGCAAATCAGGAGTTACCTGTTGTAGCCTATCACGCAGCATTGTGCCGAGATTGGTCGCCACAGGGCCACAGTCACGCGCTCCCATTCCTACTTTCTCTTGAATGGGACGGCGATGTGAAACTGAGCCGGCGGTCTCCGGAGTTTGGCCGCAGACCCGCGCCGTGGCTGCAGGAGGACGCAGCGAGAGCGCCGATGAACATCTAAATCCACGCGCTGTGTTACTATTTTTTTTTTCCAGAGTAACAGTCAAGGATGTGGCGCCCACGGAGGACATAACCGGACCGTGTATTCGTTTGTGTTTGTAGGACTGGGGAGACCGGATGCCCTTCGGATGGACTTTGCACCGTGAAGTTTACATGGAAGCGATGAGACACTTGTTTGGAAGTGTTACATCACGCTACAGCATCTCTGTGAGTAAGAGGGTGATATGATGAGAAACACTTAAACGGAAAACCGGGATTTATAATCTCGAATTAGGAAGGTGTGACTCGGTCAGTCATGCTTTAATAATTGCAATCCACTCATGGAAAAATTCTGCTCTGACAGTTCTAGCCAATTCAAAGTGATATTTAAAATCAGATCAATACTCAATATAATCAGCTACACAGCTATTACAAGCAACAAATCAAAGTAAATATGCCACATTTTAAACAGTTCAGCACTTTTATGGTAACAACTATTATCTAAATCAGGACATGTATCCAGTGTTTTGATTTATGTCTGTAATCCACAGGCTGCTGAGGAGGTCAGTAAGCAGACAGAGGATTCTTGAAATGACTTAAGCCGGGCACACAGGACACAAGCAGTCATTACACTGAGGAATTAAGTTACCACTAACTCTTTATCACTGTGGCTCAAAGGATGTCAAAACTAATTTACAAAGTCAGGGGCCAAATGTCTGACCCGGGAAGTGTTTACCTCCAACATCTCATCCTTCATCATTTATCAGAAGATACAAGGATGGCGATGTTTTGCAAAACTGACGAGCAGGAGCCTCCAAGATTCTAATCCAGTGGATTAAAATGTAGCCTGACTCCTCAATATGACATAAATGTACACTCCTCACAACCCACACGAGTTCAGGGATGGATCTCATGAACTTCACGACTGTCATCGACGATGGGTTCTTGGATGAGGCTCCGTCGAGCCGTGTCCTGACTGGCTGTTTCCTCTCACTGCTCATCCTCACCACCTTGCTGGGGAACACGCTAGTTTGTGCGGCCGTCACTAAGTTTCGACACCTGCGCACTAAGGTGACCAACTTTTTTGTGATCTCGTTGGCTGTGTCCGACCTGTTGGTTGCCATCTTGGTGATGCCGTGGAAGGCGGTGACAGAGATCGCTGGGTTCTGGCCGTTTGGTTCCTTCTGTGACACCTGGGTGGCTTTTGACATTATGTGCTCCACGGCGTCCATTTTGAACCTTTGTGTCATTAGCCTGGACCGCTACTGGGCCATCTCCAGCCCCTTTCGTTATGAGAGGAAGATGACACCCAGAGTGGCCTATGTGATGATCAGCGTGGCCTGGACGCTGTCTGTCCTCATTTCCTTCATCCCGGTACAGCTCAACTGGCATAAGGCCCAAACTAAATCCTACAGCCCTCTCACTGGGTCATCTGTCTCTCTGGCATCAAATGGCACATCTTACCGCGGCCCAGAGAATTGTGACTCGAGCCTGAACAGAACCTATGCCATCTCCACCTCTCTCATAAGCTTCTACATCCCTGTGGCCATCATGGTGGCCACCTACACTCAGATCTACCGTATTGCCCACAGACAGATCAGGAGGATCTCCGCCCTGGAGCGGGCGGCCGAGAGTGCCAAGAACAGACACGACAGCATGAGCGGAGGCTCCAGCATCGGCGAGTCTGAAAGCTCTTTCAAAATGACATTCAAGAGGGAGACGAAGGTGCTGAAGACGCTGTCGGTGATCATGGGGGTGTTTGTATGCTGCTGGCTCCCATTTTTCATCCTCAACTGCATGGTGCCCTTCTGTGAGCAGCCGAGTGGAGGGGAGGCTTTCTCCTGCATCAGCCCCACCACATTTGACGTGTTCGTGTGGTTCGGCTGGGCTAATTCCTCCCTCAACCCCATCATCTATGCCTTCAATGCCGATTTCCGCAAGGCCTTCTCCATCCTGCTGGGCTGCCACAGACTGCATCCAGGAGGCCACAACATAGAGACGGCCAGTCTAAACAAGAAATGACTCATGACTCTCTCACAGCACTGACTCATCCCTTAACTCTAAGAGTCCAAGAGTTCCTGTTGCAGCCGGTCTGATCAACTTTAAATGAGGATGCAGCACTCTGTGCCAACTCTTAGTGTGACTGAAGGGTACGGCGACCCTACATGTACCCGCGTTTGCATTAGGTCAGTGGCCTGCCTTTGTCCAGACTGTCACAGTGAGCCTGCTGTGCTCGCCGTGGTTGCGACACTGTCTCCACATGGGAGCAGCTCCAGAGAGAGGCGACTGGATTGGGGATTGAGATTAAGGCTCTCGGCTGTTGTGCCAGGGATGTGGGAGTGCAGCGGTGCTGACACGCTCCTGGGATAGATAATCCCCTGACTGGGCAGCGCACCCCCTAATGCTGTCAGACACTGCTCTCTTCAATACCATCACACACCAGAACAAACACTGTCAAAACATGCTACTCCAAATACAGTGCAACTGTAGCACCCAGCATGCACACTACAACAAATGACATGACAGCACTGAGAAATACTGTTACTCATTACAATAAACTCCTGGGCTGTGCAAGGACTCCTGTGGTAAAGCATCAAACCAAATCATGTTGCACACAGGTACATGTAAAATCATCCACAAGTGACTTAATATTACAGCTTGAATGAAAAGAGATTTGATACGTAAATGTTTAAGGAAAAAGCTCGGGGAAGAGGAGGAAAATGTGGTGTGAATTTCTTTTGGAAGTACCATGGAAAAAAATGCAGCTTTTCAACCTGCAGACTGTCTCATTGCTGATATTGGTTCACAATTGTTGTTTGTACTTCATCCAAATGTGAAATCATTACAACTTTAAACCAAATTTACGCAACAGACACCTCATAAATTATTTGTTCAATGCTCTAAACTGTTTTATGAATGAATGTCTCATATTACCTTGTGTGTCCTGTATTTTTCATAAACAACAGCTGATGACCTCGTTTTAAAAACAAAGGTTTGGCTTGGCTTGTCATGTTCAGGACTGTTCTGCTTGTTTTGGATCTCAAACCGAATTGGAAATGATTGAATTATTCAATGATTATGTTATCAACATGGGTCTTATTCTTCTAGATTTGGCTGTCATTTTTTTTTTATCAGTTATCTTATTTGTACACACTATTTAAATCAAGTAATAGCTCGGTGAAATCAAACAGGGCAAGAAACACCATCTGTCAGATGGATCAGCCCTCAGTTTTGATCAATTATTGAAGCCACTTCATTGGAGGAAAACCTGAATGTGAAACCTGAAAATGTCACTTCTTATTCTAGATAGCACAAGGAAACTGTTACACGGATGGGGGCTGTTACTCAAACCTTAAATTGGAAAGAAACAGAACTAAAGTGTGATTTGTTTGAATTTAGTCAAAAACAGTAACCCGAAACTGTGGATAAATATTCAGTTCATTCAATATCTCTACTGATTCCCTTGAGTCCTAAACTAATGGTGATGTAAAGCAGTTGCATTTTAAGTCAGGAAACAGCTTTCCTATTATTCAGATTTTTTTGACACCAAACTGCCCCCTCACGAGCATTTTAGTTTTCCACACTCTTTGTGAGGAGAAGGATAAAAAAAATAACCTGGTTTACTCCAAAAGATTAGATGCAGTGAGTTTAAGGAATGTCCCAGTCCTGTCATGTTGTGAACACAAACTATGGATTATTATTTCAAAAGCATAATTATAGATCAGATTTTTAATAATTTGCCATGTTAGAATGTTTTAATATCAAAATAGAAACGATACTACTATAGTGCACAAAAGTGAGTTCAGTACAGTAAGCCAAAGTTGAATGTGGAAGTCATGTTGTAAACTGTGATATATGTTTAAAGGGAAAGTTTCAAGTTTTTTCTTCAAGCCAAGTAAGCTGAGGGTTTGTTTCTCAACCTGTGATCATATTTTCTGACTGCTTGCATTTCTTGTCTTATCAGATGTTATTTTAGTGATGTCCCAGAGGCATCTGTAGGACAAAGAAATAGTTCCACATTTTGCAAAATACACCTTTTAGCTGCTGTGTCTTTGCCTGCCAACCTGACAGTGACAGTAGGACTCCCGCAAGTTCAGAAATAGTGTCAAAGGTAACTCAGTGTAAAAATATCACTTCTTGTTTTTTCACTTCAAATCAGCTTGTCGAGACATAATAATAAATTCATGAACTTTGGAGGTGCTGATAACCTTCTTTTTTTTATTTTTTTTTTTACCTTTGGACAAACCAAATTTCCCACAGCTTCCAAGCTTTACAATAAACTAAGCTAAGCATCCATGGGCAGGAGCTCGAAATTCAAGAGACAGATAGTGGAATAGATCCTCTAATCTCATGGTCAGAGAGATCTTTCATTACTGACAGAAATTATAGCCAAAACTATGAAAATTAGACTCAGGAATTTCCCATACAGAGAAGTATTGTGTGGTGGAAGATGAATAACATAATGCATTGCCATCGTCATCAGCAATTACCTCCAACTTGGTTTGCTAAGGTCATGACACAAACAAAAGTTGTAGGTGTCTGTAAAAGTGATGGCTAAAGAAGATGTAGTTGTTATGTGATCACATGTTATTATGTTACATTCATGACAGTATAACCCATCAGAACTAACAGATGTGCAGTGTCTGCTTCAGCCATGTGGAAATATCTCAGTGCACACGTTAATAAATGTGTCCATTTTGATGAATCCTCTGTGTGTGTGTGTGTGTGTGTGTGTGTGTGTGTGTGTGTGTGTGTGTGTGTGTGTGTGTTGTACAGCTTTGACCTCCACACATTCAAACTTCCTGAAGCCAATTTCACACGAGTCCAAAAAGGCTAAAAGCTGATGGGACCAGCTGTGTTTCACATCCAAAATTTCACTCTGGCCAAACTCTGGTGTCCATGTGTTTGTTCAGTCTGCTAATGTATTACCATCATTAGCAAAGTGAAGCGCCCAATCTGGAGATGTGAATAGCCTGGAGCGAACAAGGCTGTGGCATCTCTTAACCTCACTGTTGGCTTCTTTTCTTTTCTTTTCTTTTCTTTTCTTTTCTTTTCTTTTCTTTTCTTTTCTTTTCTTTTCTTTTCTTTTCTTTTCTTTTCTTTTCTTTTCTTTTCTTTTCTTTTCTTTTCTTTTCTTTTCTTTTCACCCACTCACAATTCAAATAATATCTAATTCAGTTCAACATGAATCTTGGGTCATGTACACTTTTGTCATCTTTGCCAAGAAGACAGACAATCACCTCTTGTGTCCTTGTTTCATTTAGTTGTTAAAACCAGGAGATAGGGGTGACTATAAATTTTAATTTTCTGTGGTTCAGTATGTTAAGGATGCACCTGTCACGAGAACCTACATGCCCTAATCTATTCAGATGCTTGGATGGGGAGTGAGAGGGAAATCGAGGTAGCTGAAGTGTGAAAGGGGATCAGAGCAGCGACAAGGACATGTGATGGATTTTATTTTGGAAGGCCCAGTAAAAACATGCATGTATTAGCCTGCTGTATCTTAAAGGATAAATCAAATTTTAGGATGGTCTGGCATGAAGTTTTTATTCACTATTGTTAATGGATATCCTGGTAGATATGCCTGGTCCTCCATAGTCATACAAATCAGAATTCTAATTAATTTAAGTGTAAAATGGTAAATACAGTGAGGAGAACTCCTGCAAACACACACACACACACACACACACACACACACACACACACACACACACACACACACACAGAGTTGTCCTTTAAAGTCCGCTTTCTGTGGGCCCCGGACCGTCCTTGCCTCTGTGAAACCTCCTCAAGCGTGCCACGGGAAGGGAACAGCAATTAATTTGACTGACATCATTCAGAGTGATAGCTGAGGTGGCGACAAGACAGGATGTGTGTGCATGAGTGGATGAAATGTGTGTGTATGTTCGTGGTGCAGCGCTACTATCACCTGCTGCATCAACCCAACCCGGAGTCCTTGCAATGTCAACCGCACTTTGTAAACGCAGAGAAATAATTTCCTTTTGCCCTTTTTTTTTTTTTTTAAATCCACAGTGGAGCTTGTGGGATTCTCAAAGCGATACTGTCTTTTTAGATTGGCACATCAGAAAAGGGATGTTAGACGTGGCAACTTCAGATGATGCTAATGACTGGCCCTGGGGAAATGATTTACTGAGACAGGGAGGGAGAAAGAAAGGGGCAAGGAGACAGAGTGTTATGTAAGAATCAAGCAACTTAAAACAAATAGAGAGACATGGAAGGATGCTCTGTAAATATCACATAACCCAGCAGAAAGTGCCAAAGTCAGACTGCTGTCACATGTATAATGGAGCAGCTACGTGGTCACATGCTGTTTGCTTATAGTGATTAACACCTAGCCATGTGAACGAAGATTTTTAATGTAGCTGATTCCTCCTCACTGTCTCTCTTCAGGGGAATTCAAATGCAATTAAACACTTTGCAATAATCTGTATTACTCCCCATTAAATATGTATTATTCAAAACTGGCAGGGCTATCATAATTGCACTTGAGCCTAATGCAATTTTAATACCTCACATGACACCAAGATAAGCATAATTGAGAGTGAACATTTTGGTGACTCCAGCCAAACTGCGTCAACACATTTACATGCTGACAGACATGAATGCACTTTGCATGCTGAAATCTGTCGCTTTTTTTTTTCCAAGTCTGTCTGGTCTAATTGGTGAAATGAACAGATGCTCTGTATTTGTTTCTGACTTAGAAAAGAGAGTTCCACAAAACATCAACACATCAGGCCGCAGGTGCAGTACAAACATCTGAGTGGAAATCTCTTCATTTCAGGCTTAAAAGGGGCTATCCTGGTCAATTCAAAGAGCATGTGAGCACATTATCTGATCTCAGCAATAGGCTATTTCATCTAGTGCTTCAAAAATAGACACATAAGCCTCAGCCGTGATTCGACCTGCAAATCTTTTGACCTTGAGTGGCCGTCCTTTGCGGCAAGCCCCTTCATTCCCCTTCCTCGTTGACTCTCGCCCTTCATTTTTTTGTTCCTTATCACACCCCTCCGCTCTCTTCCTCCACCCCTCGCTCTGTTTACTGTTTACTGCTGTGGGCCGCTGGCAGTGCTGTGTTGCCATTCATCACTCCAACTGGCTCCAGTGGAGAGGACAGGCCCTCTGACCCAACTACTGGGAAAAGAGCAAGGGAACGAGGGGAAAGGCAAAAAAAAAGAGAGAGGGCGCTTCAGTGAGAGATGAGGGCAGAGAGAAATAATGATGGGGCAGGGGGGGGGGCACAATATTCAGACTCCTTTAATCTTAGCAAATACACGAGAGGATTGACACAACTGTTTTTTGTTTTTGTTTTGATTTTTAGTTGCATAACTGCACACTTTAGAAGAGAGGTGCCCAAATTCTTCCCTATGAAGGCTCCAAAGATTATTCTTGATGAAGGGCCCCAGGCCCAAAATACATGATTATGTTGAAATTACATTTGATTAAAATGTAATATATTTTACGGAAAATTTACATTCTACATCTAAAATAAAATTTTAGAAACATTAAAACACTACTGTATTTCATTAATAATAATAAAATAATAATAAATATTATTTTATAAAAATAAAATAATAATAATTTCATTATTTTTCAGAAATTATCGTCAAAAACAGTCGACCTGCTAATTTTTTTTGAAATTTTCTCTTGTCAGCGTGCTGCTGTCTCCACCTCTCATCTTGACTGGAAACCCAAAGTCAGTGACATACGACACACTAACAGCACGTGAGCATTAGCAAGAGAGATAGAGAGATAATTCTTTAATTCTTCTTAAAAATATTTACACTTCGAAGTTGTTCCGGTGAGGATTTCACAGCACTTAAGAATAAGGGGAATAAGTACAAGCTTGGCAAATGCTGTGGTGGGCCAAAACAAAGAAACTTGTCCCCTGGGCCACATATTGGGCTACTTTGCTTTACACTAAACAAATGAGATACAGTATGAGTAAGTTAGAGAGCTTTAGGGGATTTGTAGGCATATTATTTTCACTTCTGGAATAAACCAGGCTGGCTGTATTACCCCGTCATAGGGTTTATAAACGAAGCTATGCTAAGCTAAAGTAAGCTGGCAGTAGCTTTATATTAAATGGACAGAAACGAGAGTGGCTTCAATCCTCTCATGTAACCTTTCAATAAGAAAATGAACCCGCCTATTTCCCAAAATGTCATACTGTTACTGTAACTTAGTGACTATATACAAATAATCACAAAAATAAAAAAGTTTACGTATTCAGAAGAACAAAAAACTTAATGATCCTTCAAAGTGAACCATTGCAACACAGAATAATTACCCTCATTAAGTGACTAATGTGTTGGACCACAATGAGCCCGTACACCTTCACAAGTCAATGGACCTGAAGGGGTGAACAGTATTCTCTGAAAGAAAATCTTTCATGATGGTGGCGGAGAGCGCTGTCTTTATATGTCGGTTCAACCTCTTAACCTTTAAAAAAATTCCCCTTGGGGATTAATAAAGTAACTGCCTAACCTAACCTAACCTAACCTAACCTAACCTAACCTAACCTAACCTAACCTAACCTAACCTAACCTCGATCAGGGCCAGAGAATATTTTTGGACCTGCAGTAGGTGAGTGCTTGGGCACTGCTCGTTCACAGTAGAGGGCGCCAGTTTCTCCCCTACAGAGAACCCCTGTGTCACAAACAGTGACCCATATCTGTTCTGGTCTGTAGACAATGCCTTGCAGAGGTGGAAAAATGGGTGGAGATGAGCAAGAAAAGGACAAAAAGAAAAACATTCTTAAAGGGCTACCATAAAAAGGCAGCAAGCAGCAGTGTAAAAAGACAAAGAAAGCAACCGATACAGCGCCTACAGACGGGAAGAAAAATCTCTTAATGCAATTGCATTTACTGAATTGGTTCACTCATTTAATCAGATAGGTGGCAGGAAGTGAGACTTAGAATATGCTGTTGCACAAACTGTAGAGGCCGTGTTGAAGCAACAGGCTTCCTTATGAGAAGTACACAGCCACTGGCTAGTAAATATTCTCATTATTCAGATAGCAGTTTCATACCTCACTGCACTCACACACCCTTCATTTATCTTTTTATTTTTTTTTATTTTTTTATTTGTGGGTTTCAGTGTGTATGTTTACTGTTGCCTAACTTCAAATATTAAAGGATATAAGTCTTTATACAGTTTGCACTGTCAAAGTCGGTCATGGAATGACCTCCACTGAAGATGGGCCAAAAACACAGATGTTAAATTCAAATCCACCAGAGAAAGAAAGACAGATTTTATGTATTGGCTGCATAAATGCTCCTATCACCCTCATCTCTGGCCTATCACAAACTGTCAGTGATGCAGAGCAGAAAACATCAGTGAAGCATGGTAAATGAGTAATAAGCCAAGACAGTGAGCGCTGATCCAATTATACAATGAATAATAAGCTGGGTACAAATGATGCTGGCAGATGAATAGTGTTGTCAACAGGGGTGATGTCCGTTCCAGCCTCGCTCCGCAGCTTAGCTGGAGAGGCGCTGTCTGCCAGAGACGGCTCAGAGTGGAAGACATGCTATTAATGATGCCAATGTTAATGTTCATGCTGGTAGGATGCCCATAGGTGAACTGTGGTGATGCTAATGCTAGTCAGCCAGCTTGTGGGGGAAAACAGATGTGTCTTATCCCTTTAAGAGCACAACATCAGCAGCAGGAACTGACAGAGCAACAGAGTGATTAGTGACAACTGTGCAGGGAAACTGGGAGATAGTTGTCCAATCCAACTGGGTTTTAAATAGGTGATGTCTGTCTGCCCTGAGTGTGCTACTAAAGAGTGATGACCGACAGAGGACCGGAGCTGTGTGCAGAGCCATGTCAGTGCAGCACTCCTGCTCTTTGTAAACTGTTAGATATTATGGTTCTGTCCACACTTGTGTTCCCGCCCCTTACAAAGGGCTGCTCAGTCATTTTCTGTTATTGAAAGAAAATGTCAAAGAAAGCATGTGTTGCTGAGACTGGAAAACACTATGCATATATCACAGATATCTCACACAGTGATAATGTGTTACTCTTGCACAAAGTTTAATTTTTCAGTGGAACAACCACATGATGCGGGGATTCATGCAATGTCATAACAAACTGTTAAACTGCAGCTTCTTTCTCTGGCTGAAGTTACTGTGATCTCACATAGCCACACCTCCATGATCTGCTCTGACAAACACCAAACTCTTGGTTAGCTTTCTGTTTCTGAGTTAAAGATCTACCTTACAAGACTTTTGTGTGAAGTCATAATGACAGCCTACAGTGTCTCAGTTTTTCTCTAATTTTTTCATTTCGCCTTCCCAGAACCGTTTCCCCGATTCCATAACACACGATTTTTCAGTTTGTAGTGTATTTACGCTGGTGACCAAGTAAAGGGGGCACGCCACCAATTTTATACATGAATTTCAGTTTACTCATTACAAAGAGTACTACTTAACCTATGAAGAAAATTGTTTTGTGAGTCTAATGCCTGGTGCCCAATAGAGGATTTTGCTTGTGGGCTTGGTGTTTGCTTCCCAGTTCTTATTGGATATTGCTGGTTTCTGTCTAAATTCCCTCATTATTCTTTCACAGGATTTCAAACAAGTTTGAAATGTACTATTTAATATCTGGGAGACCCTGGGTAATCCACAAAAAGCATTTATTTCTGTCTTTGGGTGTGTAATTTTAAAAAGTTGACATTTATCAGACAGGAAAGGACATGAAAGGACATGAATGACGCTATTGAGTTGCATGATGAAAAAGAGCTGGTGTAAGACAAGTTATGACATCCTTGGCTTTGATTTTAAACATTCTTTATTCAAATATTACTAATTAATGTAGTCTCTTGTAAGTTCCTCAGCTCCATAAAAGTGCAATGCTAAATTACTGGTGTACACTGTTAAGAAAACACAAACAGGTCAGTAGATGTTCAACATTATTCAAACTCTTTTCTAGCTGCCTACAGTTAATCTACTACGTCATCCAATATCATGTGGAATGTGAATGATAGTAACATTATCTAAATCATCTTGAAATTACTGAAATTATAAAACTGAGTGAATCGCTGGCTGGAATGTATCTGTCAGGAAGAGCAGAACAGAGCGATCAGGAAAAGTAAACACTAACTACAACCACTAGCGACTCCGGGAAGAAAATAAATGCCTGGCATATTTTCTAGGTTCTGCTCGGTGCATCTAAAAAAGGGATTAACAGAGCGGGAGGAAAGTACAGAGGACCACTCAGCAACAGACATCCCACTTGAGCGATGGCAGAGTGACAAGCTGAACAAACATCCCCAACAGAGACAGAAAGAACAGGAAGGAGGAGAGGGGAGGGAGATAAGGAAGGCGGGATGGAACAAAAAATACATGAGAGTTAAAGAAAAAACTTGGAGCAGATTGTGACCATGTCTACGATAAGAAAGAAAAGCTATGAAGCAGTTGTGGTCCACTCTCCTGCTGAAGGAAGGGACACGTCATCGTAGAGAGACTTTTGTTCTTTTATTTATCTGTACAAACGTGGGTGATTTGAATCCACATGCTGGTTATTAGACACGACATTGTTTACATAAAATATTTAGAGGTCGTGTTTGCACAGTGCTGTATTTCCTATGAACTTTATTAACACTGCAGTGTATCAGAAGCAAGTACGAGATAGATAGAGGGGAGAGATTATGTTAAAATTCTTCAATTCTTTTCAGCTTTAACTGGAGTATCAGTCAAGCTTAAAAATATCAATAGAAATAATAATGATAACTGGGGCTGAGACATTGTGGCTTAATGGTGATGTTTTATAACACTTGATGGATTGGCTCAAATTTAATTAGTTGATTCCTTTACCATTTAAATTAAGTTTGAAAACAAAGACTTCATTCATTATCATTTAGCTGTCAATGAAATTGACACATTTGCCAGTGTCTTTCCTAAAAAGGGGGGAAAAAAATACAGTTGTAATACTACGTTGCTTTAAAAGTTATTTGAGAAGATTAACAGTTTACTTCAGGGAGTTTTACAACTCAGATTTCATATTTGATGCAAGGAGTGAATCATTTTATCAGTAATTATAATGAACAGGACCAATGAGGAGAGTCAGGAAAGCAGAGCCTCACTCAGATGGTCCAAGAATAGAAATACCTCACATTCAGTGTTGCAGTGAGCTGGTACTCTGGCTGTGCATTTGTGAGTGTTTCCGATTCCATATAGGAGAGAAGCAGACAACAGAGACAATTTGGTCTATTTCAGGGAGGGACTTGTCAAACAGGAGCACAGAAGGAGCTTATTTTACCCTCTGGAAAGTTCAGATGGGACCACACGAGCAGACATAAACATGCTCACAGGCACACACACAAGAGACGCTCTGAGACACAGCGGCGAGACTGTGGGAACAAGGATTTTTACATTTGGTCATAGCCATCAAACCAAAAAAATATTTCACCACTTAAACCAGATGGAGAGACAACCATTCATGTATTATCTGTTCTCTACACTTAAACACATGAGCTGTATGACAGGAAATACAGCAGAGCTGAAACAGAAAAAAATCTAACATTTCACAAGCTGATCAAATGTAGTTGTAACCCATACAACCTGCTGTCAGACACTTCAGGGCTTACTGTGCATGTAACAATGTAATAAAAAGCCAAAAGTGTGTGGGTGTGTGTGTGGGAGGGGGGGAGGGGGGATCCTCTCCTGCTCCCTCCTTCCCTCCTACACACACATGTCAAAGGTCGGGATCAGCTAAAGAACAGCCACCCTGCAGCTGGTTGGGATGTAATGTGTTGCTCAAGGACAGCACAGCAGGATGGATACATGGGGGCCTGAACCCAAGACGGTCTGCTCACCACACCACCCTGCTGCCATTTACCCTTGACAACTCCAGTGCATGACAACTTTCCTCATGAGCTGAGAAAAATCACCTTATCAGAGGACGGATCTGTGATAAACTCTGTCTCACCGCAGTCTAATCAGTGTTTGAACACAGGATAACAGAGTTATTATTCAATGAAATAAAAGGCCACTTTAACTACCCTGAAAATGTCTTCGCAAAGCATCATCTCGGGTTCTTTAGTTTCTTCTTACACGTGAAAGTTTGGCAAAGTGTGATTATTATAAACTGCAGGGATTAGTTGTGATTTAAGAGGCCAACACGATTACATTGTTTCTTAGATGTATCAATGGGCAAATACGAGTCTGCTGCCCTGCAAGCGGCTCGGTGAGGGTCATGCACAATCACACCTGGTTTTAGTTCCAATGCTAACGTCAGCATGCTGTGATTGAAATTCTTCACCTGGGCCTAACTGGCCTGGTCCCTTCACTCCACTCTCAGTCTGATGCAATGTAGGTTTATTGAAACTCAAGGGTCTCAACAAACCGAGTGATCTCAGGAGAGCGACTGAAATGAAATTGTCAGGCATCTCATCGTTTCTGTTGTTGAGTTCCCCAAGAAATCACATACAGTCACACAGCCATCATGAGTCCTGTTTTAACTAACACGTTTGTCCTAACATGCATTACAACACATATCTTTTATGAACCCTATTCACTATGATCAAAAATGCACGCTTCTGCTCATCAGCTGCTGTTTTCCTATATAGTGACACAAAGGGTCTTGTTTAAGTGACCCACTGACATCATGCTGCCTTTGTGACTGACCTGTGACTGACACACATAATCCAGCACTTTATACTGTGAACTACCAAAAAATTAATACTCCTATTAACTAAACAGCCCAAGATTAATATTCAATCAAAACTTGATCATAGAGATATAGGTAAGTATATGTCAAGAAAATCATACATAGGTGAGCATATAGAGAGAATCCAACATAAATGAGTTTATCAAGTAAAATCTCCTGCAATGCAAACAAGCTCACAATGATTTCCCCCACTACTGTTGATATGTTTCAGTTGGGAGCAAAATGGTGGACAGCCGGTATGACCAAGCAACATTTAAGCTTAACGGTAGCCCTCTTTTGAAACAAAGGATTTGTTGACACAACTGAGATTAAGCGATACAAATGTTGACACGTAGAGGTCGGAACAAGTTTTTATGGCATGGTCAAAACAGGCAGGTGAACAAGCCAGAGGTAAGGCTGAGAAGTAATAGCAATGGATTCAACGACAATCCAGAAAAGTGAAACTGATGCACAGTTAACTGGGGGCACATTGTGCGGTCAGGCTGCTGAGAATTGGGGAAGTTCCCGTTTGGGAATACCCACTTCCTAGTTAGGAGCGTGAACAAAGAGCTCTCCAAAAACAGGCTCTATTTCTGCTGTCAGAATACAGCCAAATAAACAACCTTGTCATGATGCACATTTACCAACACAGGGACAAAGTAGAGTTCAGGAGGTCAATATTACTTGTAAACGGCATTTCTTAATGTATTGACAGACTGACGTTTTTAACTTTCAACACAGTTGGCTAGCTAGGCAGGCTGGGCAAACAAAAGTCTGGCTATTTTCAGACCAATTACATTTTGTCCTTTCACTACAAACACTGCCTTGTCAAGTGACGTCAAACTACCTCTCACAGCTCTCAAAACCCTCTGGAAGACACTCACAGTTTGATAGGAGTTCGGCGTTGGGAACTTACCACTTACCAGTTGTTCATGAACGCACCAATAAATACTGAGTTGTTTAGTGTATGCAGGATAATATGGCGAGGTGGGAAACGTCTGACAAACTGACGGGAAACAGGGCCAATGAGTGAAGCCGGGTCGAGAATGACATGAGAATTTGTTTGTCGAAAAACAGACAACCAGAAAGAAGTGAATGACATGAGCTGAACCTATTTTTTGTCATTTGTATTTAAAAGGTTCAGATGAACACTGGGCGGACTGAGTGCAGGAAAGGAAGTGGACATGGACAGGTTTTGTGAGGACTATGCTGATCTTCTTTAATTGTCCCAACTGGAAGTCTGCTCTCCTGCTTAGACCACCCACCGTTCATCAATATTTCAGTATGACCCTACAGGGTGCCGAGCCTGCTTCGCTGTATTATAGGCCTCACAAGACTGACCACTAAGGCAGGTTTACCAGCAGTACCTCTGGTAGTAAACGTGTAAATTAGGGGTCTTCAATGTTTTTCAGGCCAAGGACCCCCAAACTGATAGAGAGATGGAGCAGTGACCCCCTCCTATATATATTGTATAAAATTGTGTTTTATATTAAACTGGAGGAGTGCAGGAAGCTTGGAGGGACAGGTCCAGGCTAGTCTCGAGTGAACCGACTCATCTTGAGAGAGCTCCTGTGTGTAGAAATGTGTGCATTTCTGACTGAACGATAACATCTTCTGCCTCCATTTATCCATTCGCTACAATATGTTGGATTCATGTTAATGTGTATTTAAAGACATTTCAATTTGTGGAAAAAAAATAAATAAATAAATAAAAAATTGTCTAATCAACCAAAAATTTCACGGACCCCCTGCAGTACCTCTGCGGGCCCCCTAGGGGTCGTGGAACCCCTGTTGAAGACCTCTGGTGTAAATGTTTAATGATAATGGAAGATAAAATCAGGAACAAACTGCTCACAGTCCTTTCGTGATGTTTTACTGGGGTCAAATTATTACTAAATACTAAATTCTGAGTTCTCGTAACTTCAGCTGAAATCATAACATCAATGAATCTGCTGGATAAAACTAGCAGATTTATTTATAGTACCTCCTGCCTTATAATCTGATGCATCTTTTCAATCATTTCTTAAAACAAATATTATATTTTTTTACTATCATGTTATTTAGGTTCCCCATTAATATTACCGTCTATTCTCCCCCCCCCCCCGCTTTTTTATTGTAGTTATATTATTTTATTAATGGGTATTCAATCCGATTCAACTTAATTATATTGTGCTGAACAGTTTTATGTAGATTTTCCTTTGTAAATGTTTTTGAAAGTGCTTTATAAAATGAAGTTAAATAAAGTTTCTTCCTCTTCTTTCATCCACCACAAAAGCGATCAACACCTTCACAAATTAACTTCAATGATAAAATGATGGAGTATGCTACTTCTTTGATTTCAGATGCAAATCAGAGCAAACTTTACTCAACACCTTCAAACAGAAGTAGAAATGCGAAGCTAAACAGAGCTGCTCTTTTCCAATATTTTCCATGAAATCTGAAGTAATCACTCCTCTTGTTTCTGTGTCTCCGAGTGCATATCTCATGTAGGCTAGTGTGTTATTAAGTTGCCAGAATGAGTTGGACGACTAGGTCTCCTTCAGTACAATGGAGGCCGTGGGGGAGATTGATGAGTCAGAGGATCTCAGGAGACAGAGCGGACAACACAGATCTGTGACGAGACACGGACAATGGGGAAGGTTACAGATGGCGCTGCTCTGAAAAGGCTCGGACAGAAGGTAGAAACCTCCCACAGGGAAATGTATGGATGTCACAGCGAGACGCTAATTCAGCTGATATTGGTGCGTCCTATCTGGAAGTCACTTCCAGAGCATACAAAAACATCTAATCTTAAAGGGACGGTACTTAACAGGCTTACACAGAGAGACAGTATGTAGCCTACTCTATGTGCTGAAGGTGCAGTACAACAAACAGTAACAAACATTCAACTTCATGCTGTTCTTTAGTCTCAGAGGTCAACAGCAAGATTGAGGCCAGATGTGTTCGTCTCAGTCCTTCAAAAGAGCACTGGGGCTCCACAGGAGAAGACACACTTCCAAACATGTCAGGGCACACAACACCAGGCTTTGTAGACTTTGTAGGCTTAGAACAGTTTTCCTCCAATAACACCCTGGGATATATATATATAAAAATAATACACTGGTTGAGAGACACAGAAAGAGACGGAGAAACCCACAAGGTGAGAGAGACAGGGGAGGTGTGTGTGGGGGGGAAGGGGGGAGAGGGGTGGGGGTTACATTTAAAAACCTGAGTACTGGAACAAATAAAGAAGAAGAATATTCTGGAGTGTGCTGTTCTCATCTCTGTGATGACTTCAGGTTGTTGCGTTCACTGCCCCATATCTTGATTGAAAAAAAAAAAAGTAATAACCCAAGAGAAGCTTTCTGTGTCCTAACCTCAAAGCCAAAGCTTTTAGAGGTGTGTCTTTATGTTTAAATAGGTCATGTTGTTTGGCCGACATGCTTGAGGGAAACATCCCCTTGAAAACCAGTTGAAAGAATTGAACAAAAGACAGAAACTGCTAGAGGTGGGTTTACTCTCAGGATATCACAATGTCTGCCTGTGTGTGTGTGTGTGTGTGTGTGTGTGTGTGTGTGTGTGTGTGTGTGTGTGTGTGTGTGTGTGTGTGTGTGTGTGTGTGTGTGTGTGTGTGCGTGTGTTTGAGCATGCATGTTTCTGTTAACATCAAGTTCCCTCGGTGAGCAATCTGTCCGCTCGCTACTCTGCAGCCACAGTTTGATCTGGCAACTCTTGTTCCATTACAATGAGCACACAAATTGTCTTAACAGCAAAGTGATGAAGGCTGACTGTGTGTCTAATCATTTTATGATTGCTGATTGCCCTTTCTACCTTTTGATGCAACATGAGATATACAGACTCAGATGGAAATAGAAACAGAAAGAATAGAACAATTTGAAAACCTGAAAATCCACATTTCACATGGAGGATAGAGCAGAGGTTGTTCAGGGGAAACACACCTGCTCCACAGCTTTGAAGACAAGATGAAAGTGTGTCCTCTTTCTTTGAACAACACAAATGTCAGTGTGTTGTGGCTCTGCACAGTCTAACTTATCAAACCACATGCTAATAGACAACAAAAAATAGTTTCAACACCTGTGCAATCATAAAATAATGCTGCAAAGTGAGGAAACAGAACCAGACACTGAAATGAACCCCAAATACAGAAAGCATAACATCATCATCATCATCATCATCAGTACCTTTAGGAGTCACCATGACGACAACAAGCATGTTCCAGCCACTTACTGTATGTTGGAAACATTTCTGTGACAGCATTTCAGTATGTGGTCATGTTTTCTCTCTTTCCTGCATGTGTTGTCGACTTATTGAAGCTATTTTATTTTGCCTGTGTTTTCTTAAAATGTATTGAGCTCTCAGGGACACAATGCAATGCTTTACTTGTCTGACCTGCCAGGTGTGTGCAGTATACCCCCCTCCCCACCCCCTTCTTGCATTTGATATATCTCACATTACTGCCTCCCTTGGGAGATGTGATCCTCAAAATTGTGCATGTGTTTTCTTACTGGTGCGCGATAAAGCGTGTACTGTAACTCAGCTGTGCTCCTGCATGCAGTGTGATGTTGAAATGTTGCTCTGAATCTCAGTTTTGGCTAACAGGCTGGGAGAGGAGAGGAGAGGAGAGGAGAGGAGAGGAGAGGAGAGGAGAGGAGAGGAGAGGAGAGGAGAGGAGAGGAGAGGAGAGGAGAGGAGATGGAAAGGAGCAGCGAGAAATCCTAAACTGGCTTTTCTTTACTGTAAACGCTTTGTTTAGTCATATGCAGATCTTAAATGCATACATGAATCCTGTGCAGTTTTGTTTAATGAGATTCCAGTCTGATAGAAGCAATTCCATGACTGCCTATTACTGTGAATTTCTTTTATTTATCAAATATAAGAGGAGACAGGAGACACTTATTTTAAAATAAATCTAATTTCAATCTGAGCAGATGTTCTATTCATTGATGCACGTCAAAAAGGCGTCTTTTCCTGCAACACTGAACTCCATAAATTTCCAGTTCCCAAACTTGTGTCCTCTACCACAGGCACGACGGAACAAAGCCGAAGAGTTTCATCTTTTATTCACCAGGTTTCTCATGATGAATTAAACAGACATTATCTAATGGCCTGTAAGTTTTAGGTTGGGTGGCATGTAAAGCTCTATCTAGGATGATATATTGTTACCTACAGTCGTCTGAAATGTCTTCTAAATGCTGAGAATAAGTCCATTAATATGAAAGTATATGCTGTATAGTTTGGCCTTGTTGATATCAGTAAACAACAAAAGATGGGAAGCTGCTACACCTAGTGTATGTTTGGCAGAACTGCAAGAACTTCAGGTTTGCAGCATTTGTGTGGCAACTTCCTGATAGTTACCTCTTTAAAATCTATTTCATGAATGACTGAAACATTATGGTAGAACTGAATTAAACATGTTTTATCAAGTCTATTATAAAATAATACTCACATGCTCTCAGGTGTATTGTTTGTTATTGGTTGTGGGAGGAGGTGTGCATCAATATGGGCCCTGAAGAGACAACAACAATTCGAATTTAAGAAATGAGTCATCGTTCTGGTGCAAGTAATGGAAATGGAAGTCTCTGTCGTTTTAGTCCTCTTCAACTTAATGGATTGGATGTACTGTCTATTCCTCCCCTGATGCTGTCTTGGTAAACACAAAGAGAACATTTGGGGCTAAAGAGAAACTTCGGAAGACAACAACTTAATTTGTCTAATTCAGACTGCTGAAGTTTCATATTAATGTCAGGATGATTCCCTACATTGGAAGTGAGTTGAGAAGGAATGTCTTCATGGCCAGTCTGAAGAGGAGGATTGATTACTGCAACCAAAGTCTGTTTCAATGTACATTTGGACATGTGAGTATTGAATTAAGATGAAAAATGTGGACTTATCCTTTAAGCCTCTGTATGAGCTCTGTTTAACCCCTTGAACTCTTGGCTGAGGATATTATGAAGCTTGCATGACCTGAGAAACTCAGATTAGCCCAATCACTTAAATAACTTCTCATGTTATTTGAACAATGGCATTCTTGGTGATTCCTTTCACATGTTTATAATTATCATTATTGACATATTTATTCATTATAAAACATAACCACCCTGATCATTTCATCTGCTTATGTTTCACACTGAATCCATCTGCAACTGGAGACTGTGGTTACTGGCCAATCAAAGCCATTAAGGACCTTACTATCAGCTTAACGCCGGGTTTCATTTCAAAATGGAGGGGAGCAAATGGACTGTGAAATATGTGCTAATGGTAACAAGCTTTCTCCAAGTTTACAGAAGGAGAGAGCGGAGAGCGCATATAATGCCCTGCTCTGTTATCACTGAGTCTGCACATATAATTTCACAGAGTTTTGGAATCAGAGTTCTGGGAAAAGCACAATTAAACCAGGGACAGCTTGGTATAATACTGTGTTACTAACTTCACAGAAAGAGTTCATTTAAAGTATACAGTTTAAAAGTAAAGCTCACATCAAACAAATGTGTGCCTCAGCAACATTAAATATGTTTACAATTAAGACGGCACGAGGTGTGCTATTTGCAGAAAAACATTCCTTTTCACAAACATAATTTCATATCTTTAGGGGAAATTTGTCCAAATAAGTAACCATTAAAGATTGCAACACCTCTTCACTTGGGCCACCCAGTTGCATATCCACCCATACATCCCAACTCATTTCCCTTCATGCATGAGAGCAGCCGACAGTCACACAGTACTTTAGCATACTTTCAATCTCCAGCGTAAAGCTCCAAAGCAGATTGGTACACTGTATCGTTCAGTGGTTTGAATAATATGTTTTAGTTCATCACGCACGGCTCAAGATGTCTTGAAAGATAAATACAGACATTCAATATCAGGTTTGAAAAAGACACCGACTTCAATAATCGGATGAAACCATGTGTGTCATCATTTTTTTAAAGCTGCTTTGATGCATCATTGTTAAAATGCAGATAAAGAACAACCATAACAGTGCAACTCATTCTACATTTAATACTCATAAGCTCTTCAAAACTACAACACAGTTCTAAGGCCCAAATGATTTACTGTTGTAATCAGCTTACATCATGTGAAATACAAAATCTTTTTTTTTTTTTTTTTTTTTTTTTTATAAATTAGTATGACTCAGGCTCTAAACTTAAAAAAAGAAGAAGTCTAGCAGACTTTCTTAAGCAATAACTCCGGACTGGAGCAGCAGTGAGCACAGCTGTCACTATTCTCCAGGATGGAACCATTTGTGTTGAGGAGAAAAAAATCCAACACACTGTAGCCTACTGGGCTTTTTCACTAAAGACATTTTAACATGTAACAGCAGCAGAATAAAAAAAAATTAAAAAAGGAGTAAATAAAATTAAAAAAAACACGAGTGTCGCGCCGTCGTTGCTTACTGGGGAACTTGAATAGAACACAGCCATCATTAGCCACACTAACGGTGGGGCACAAGGTGAAAAGAGAGGAGGCAAAGGAGGTCTGTTTGATGTAAAGCTTCAGTAGTAAGAGAGCGGTAATTCCAATATGTCAACCTCTAACTGCTCTGAACACTTCTGAATGAAAACACTGCATGCAGAATAGGATGAGAATCAGAGAGCTAATTGCTGGATGTGGAGTGAACAAGAGGAGGCAGCTGGCTGACAGAACCATCCGGGCTGTCAGACCTAACTGAAGAACTAAAACACCATTCAGTACAGAAACATCCATAACGCTGTGTAAATAGAAAACTGTATTCGAGCAAGGCCAGAGTTTGCTCACAAGGTAACTGATGCTTCTTTGTACTATATTGTAAAAACAATGGGTGCAAAAGAGACTGTTAATTAAACACTTCAATTGAATATCATACACATAAAATAATTACCTTTAACAATGTAGATATGCATCATGAAATATATAAATCAAATTGCTATCATATAAAAATAAATGTCATTTGGGAGTGCTTCGATGAAAGCATGCACTTCACCTGGCAAATATCAGGCACCGTTTGCAGCTTCTTATTATTACCGAATGATTATAAAATTTCACTGCATATACAAGTGAAAGATATACTGGAATGCATGTATGCATTCTGGTATTTAAATATGTTTACAAACAACAAATAAGGATCTTCAGGGTGTATCCTTGTCCATCGAGTCACTTGATAAAAGTATTAGTCGTGTATTAATTCTCCTTGTGACTCAGAACAAGTAAAGAGCATGAAGCGTGGACTTCAGGTCCTTTAAGTCCCATGATTTAATGATACACTCTTATCATTCCTTCTTAAACACTCTGTCTGTATATTTCTGCTTCCTCTCAGGAGAGGTGGAACAGGCTGTAGCCGACCTGTGAGGCGTACATGGCCAGATGTGCAGCAGGGAGAACGGGGGAGCGGCTGTATGAGCAGCCCAGTCCGTAGAGCGCTGGTGAACCAGTCTGCAGGTTAACACGGAGGGGAAAACCTAAAGATGAGAAGCCTGGGTAGAAAACAGCTTTGGACCCTAAGCCTGCTGCTATTTTGAGTTTCTCCACCTCGGCCTCCTGAAGCCTCTTAGCTTTGGCTCGTCGATTTTGGAACCAGATCTTGACCTGCGTCTCGGACAGTGACAGGGAGGAGGAGAACTCAGCCCGCTCTGCGATGGACAAGTACTGCTTCTGGCGAAATTTTCTCTCCAGGGCCAGGAGCTGCATCGTGGTGAAGGGGGTGCGAGGCTTGCGGTTGGTTTTGTGCTTTCTCAAGGGGCAGACTGCTGGTTTGAGCTGCCCTAGAGGACATGAAGAAAATATAAGACAACTAAATTAGCAGAGATGGATACACAGACCAGCTATTATATGCCATTTCATTGGTTTAATATCCAAATGATTGAATCAAATCTGAAAGCATCTGTTTCTCTGAATGTTTGCTCCCATTTTACATCATTATATCAATGTAAACTGATTATCTTTGAATGGTTGATTAAAAACTTGAAACTTTAGGAATTGTTGTGGGCAACAATTATTGTTTTATGATTTTTTTTTTAAGACTAAATGATGAATAAGTTAATCACTGAATATTGAGGAAAAATAAATATCTATAAAACAAAATCATTATTAATAATAGATTTGACTTGTTTAGAAAATAATTATTGGTTGTTTGTTATGCCTCCTATATATACAGATATCAGCAAAGTTGGTTAAACCTGTTTATTAATGTATATATATGAATTGGACTTATGTTTATCTCTCCTTAAATTTACCAGATAAGAACTTGGAGCCAGCTGTGAAACTTTTTCTTCATCTTTTCAGAATTCAAGCAATGCTGAATGTGATTTCGACCTGCAGTAAAACTGTGTTGAAAATAATTGACTTACGGGGTGGTGCAGACATCTTCATGGTGCTGGAGATCCAGTGGGGGATTTCCCCTTGTCCCGATGGCTCTGATTTAACAGATACCACTTGTTGCTGCGCTGCGTCGTCATTCACATCGTTATGTCCCTTGTGTGCCCCGTCCGACATGAGAGCCTCAACGCTGAAGGGCAGACTGGACACCTGCGCAGTGCGTCTCTTCAGCACATCCTCGTCTGTTGAAAACTCGTCTCTGGAGTCTCCCGGGGCAGACATACTTTCTTTTTGGGGGGGCAGGTCGGAATCAATATTTAATTCCAATCCAGCAAACACATAACTTTATGTCACGGAGTGCATACACGCAGCGTCCAGTCGGACAGAAATGCGGAGGAACTTCTCTCGAGTTGTCACAAAGTTGACAAAGTTAATGCGGGGACCACTTTGGCAGGCACTCGGGACTTTCAGCCAATCGGAGTGTGATCCTGGGGTTTGGGGAAGACTTGTGATTGGACGGGCCAGTCTGCCACACCCCTAACCAGACAGCTGGTCAGCTACACATCAGACTCATTTAGCTGTAATTATCAAGATTGATATACCAGGATTGTTTCTTCAAAATAGCTCACAAAGTTGTATCATAACCACTGACAGGAACATCCTGAATTTCTTTCACTCAGCTGGCATTTAAAGCACAGGAACATAGTCCTGCTTGATGTCTGGAATCAATATTACAAAAATTGAGGTTGAGAATGAAGCCTTGAACAAGACTTCATATTTATATATATATATATATATAAATCTTCCACCTGCCTGCTAAACTCTGCTGCTGCATAGACATGGCTGTGTCTCAGAGCATCAGCAGCACCATGGTGAAAAGCACTGGTCTGGCATCCATCTTAAGAGCTGTATTTCCACCTGACAAAAGCTGACAGAGCTTCTAATTCAAGCCCTAACTCGCAGGACTCCACACCACAATTGTGGGAGTAATCACAATGGTAATCAATCGGAATCATCATGCTTTTAAAATGCAGACATCACTGTACAGCAACCAGTCACTTAGACGTGAGAGTCAGTTGGGAGATGGATTATGGTTTTGGGCAGGCTTTAAAATGACTGTCATTACATTGTTATTATTAACACCTTGTAATTAGGTCTGTGGAATCCGGTTCTTTTAAGCAGGATTTAACTGTAATGATGGAAAATTGCTACCTTCCCGAGGTGTGTGGCGCCCGCTGCGATTAGGCCCAGTCTCCGCTCTGTCGGTAGAGACGGAGGTGTCTCATGCCTGTTTGAAGCTCATACCTGCAGGGCTCTGGGGTATTAGGAAACATCATGAGAAGTTCAGGTGCGGCTCTTGACTTCCTAAACACAGCCTGTAACCACTCAGTGAAGTACAGAACAGCATCCTGAAAACCAGCCAGAAAATGTACATATGTTAAAACTGACATCAAATTATAAAGAATATAATGTATGATACCATTCTTGATAAGATGTAGTGTTAATTTAGCCGAGAACCTGCCTGGCAAATATCAGTCACCGTTTGCTGCTTCTTATTAGATATACATAGAAGATGATGAAATATTTATGTGCTTATTGCATGACGTGTTCTGGTCGCTGCGTCGACAGTCTGTTTTTATACTCTTATATCTGTCTCCTTGTCCGCTGTGTTCCTCATAGACAAATGTCCACACATACAAAGGCCACCTGTGAAGTGATAGGAGTGTGCTGTCCACCGCTCTGTGATCAGCCCTCAGAGAACGTGTGCTCTCTGTAATCAGCAGGATTACAGTGGCATCAGGGTCTCCACTCCCCAGCACCTCAATGCTATTAGTCTCCATGTGAAGCAAAGTGCTCACACAGCACGAGTTCATTCTCCTGTAATAAACACATGCAAATCAATTAGGGGAGGCCTCTCTGTTATTTCAAAGTGCTCCCAACTGATTCCCTCCCAGCAGGTTCATGGTGTTCACAGACACGTGGCAGTGAGTGTGTACATGCATGTTGGAAATTCAAATGAGACTGAAGAGTTTAGAAGATCAAAAGTCGCTGGAAACACTTAGCGACAGGCTAATAACAACAACTACATTTCTGTAGAGTCCAATTAGCTGGAAAAATTAAGTCAGGTTGAACGAACAACAGGAAGTATATGTGATAATGGTGATACAGTTTATACCATTATCCTCATGCTGCAAATCATTATTGAAAATAACTCTCTAATCACATATAAAATCATCCTAAATCAGTCATCAACAAAAATGTATTTAAACTAGAACATGCTGTATCATCGTATTTTAACAGTCAATACTGGGGCAGGTGGACAGACGGAAAAGTACTTAAAGAGGGAAGTACTGTTAGGCTGTCATTTGTAAGCACTCGATATATGCATTCAAGTGTGTTTGCTCTCTTTCCCCACATTTTCTTTGTCTATCTCCATAGTAATCACGGCAAAGTGCCAGAAAAACTCTATTAAGAGTAATAATAGTAGTCGATCAATGGAGAAGTGGTTTAGTTATTGTAATTAAAGTTACAGTGTCAGGCATTTGACTTTGCAGCATGGAGGTAAGTTAGAGGAAGAAAATAAGCCGTTATTATCTGTCAATTTATTGTATTCAGTCCCAGCTGAATAGGACCATTTTTGGTCTCCAATCTTGGAAATTTGGCCTGGAAAAGTACTTATTTACGTGTATGTTTATAGAAACACGGTCCGGCAGTTGAGGTAACGATGTGATATTTTCTCACAAGCTGTTAGTGGCTTTTTCATTTTCAGAGCTGTTGTTGTGATCAAAACCATCAAACACTGTGAACTGAACCCGCTGCAGCACCTTCATGTCACGGTTTGATACACTTCTGTACCACTTTGTCTGCCTTTAGGCATTAAAACGGTGAGAAACACTGCTACTGTCAGGTTAAACTGGAAATTACAACATTGTGCTCTGTAAATCATAAAATTGTCATTACATATATCAGGTTTACCCCTGTATGCTCTTCACATACAAGCATTAATAAACAATGCTTGTTTCGTAGTAGTAGTAGTAGTATCATATTTGATACGAGAACTTTGAGAAAGACAAATACTTTGAGGAATACAAGGGAGACCGTGCTCGCTAACAACCTGAGTTATGCCTTTGAGGATTAACCAATAAGTGAAATGGCTGTTTTCTACTTAGTCTTCATTTTTATTCATAAATATTTTTATTTCACAGATTGTACGCATAGTTGACAAGATGTGAGTAGAGTAGAAGTGACAGGGAAGCTTCTTTTTTTCTGTTTTTGTAACTTTGCTTAACAGTTTGGTTTTTGCCAAATTCTGACTTTTATATGTTCCCCAAAAATATATAATGGGAAAAGGCGTGTATGAACTATTGCTTGGAAAAGCATTGGAAAAGCCCCCTGCAATCTGCCAGCAGTGTAACGCATCTCTTCCAGCGTTCAGGCCCGAGTTACTGATGGAGCTGCAGTAATCTGACCGTCAAGGCAGAGCAGCAGACCAGAGATCTAACACCCTCAGCTCACACTGACTGCCCAAAACACCAGTTAGCCCTGTTATCTCTTCCACTTTGCTTCACCTGTATTAGTTCTGCTGGCAACGGTGTAGGGTATGGATACACATTGCAAAATCAAGGGGTGCTTTTTCTGTGGTCTTACAAACAACACTAGCGCTAGCCGTGAGAAATACTTTTTTCGGAATCATGGCGGTGATGTTGGTATTACGTACAGAGGTGTGACCTTTGTGAAACACACTTGAATAACAGCAGCAGCAGGTGATGATAACATAAGACCAAAGAAAGGTAGTCGTATTACACCATTGATCATTGAACAAACATTGCGCAGCTACATAATGTACTGGCCTAAATATAGGATGGCCGCCATCATAAGCTGACACCACCATTCCATACACACCTTATATATGCAATTTTAGGGATGTTTACATCTATTTTAGCAAACGACATTGTTTCCAAGACATGCAGCACATGTTCACAGGTTTTAAAATTAAACACTAACACTAACTACTGCTTCACATAACAACCCGCAGACTTTTCCACTGTGGACCAATCAGGACCGAATCAATATTTCATTTGGAGACAGCCAACATAAACAACTCAGGAAAAAACAAGACGGCACAATCAAGGACAACGTCAAGATAACTGATGTTTAATGTTGTTATAAGTATAGGTTAGGACGGATTACAGCTAAAAGGAAAATGAGCCCTTACAATGTTTTACCCAAATCTAAAGACAGGAGTTTATTTGGGGTGCACTTTGGCCTGCATGTCTTCAGACTGGTCTTGTGTTATACAGCTGACACCCACCCCTCCCAAAACTGTTTATTTACTAAAGCGTGGTGAATTACTGCTTGAGTGGAGAGTACGCTCTCACACAGTACTGCAACTCAAGTTTCAGTACTCTTCTACATGCTAATGTGTGTCAAAGTTTTACTTTGCAATAATACATTTTCAACATCATAATAGTTAACAGGACAGAAAAAAAGACAAGCGAATAAATGTCTCAGTTTGAGCTCTGAGAAGGGTTCATTAACTGTTTAAGATTTTGCAAATAAAATTTCCTTGCAAGACAAACTGAGTGAGATGGAAATGGAGCTACAGAACGTCCGGGTGGCGCTATCAAAATGAAAATGATCTAACAAATAAATATAAAGGTAACACAACTTGAGACATTTTTAAAGATTTAAGTAACTATCTCCACCAAGCAGGTTATTTCTGTTATTTTATTGTCTGATTGCCAGCAGTATTAGAGAAACACCACCAGCCCGATTTTCATTGAACTTGAAAGTTGTGTAAATAAAATTTTAGTACAGAGTCACAAATAATTGTTACAGTTTTATTACCATTGCGCGAGTACTTGGCCTTGTAAATGCCATCTATTAAATGGTTTCAAGGTTCAAAAGTAACAAAACAGACAATTCTAGAAAAAAGAATGACTCCGAATCACAATCCACATTCAGGATTAACAGTAATCCACAAGGATAAACACATACTTGGTCAAATTTAATACAGCTAGCGGTCGTTAACGGACAGTAGAAGACAGTGGTTTCACAGGGGAGAATTAGAACTGGTACAATTTCAATAACACCATTGTGATAGTATAGAAATAATTACGAATAAACCACATCTTTTGAAGATGTGGGTCTGGAAATGTAAATACACACAAGCGACTAACTCTTACATCAAAATCTGAACTGTCTGCATTAAATTCCACCAAAGACATTGAGGAAAAAACTTTGAAGTTGACACGTCACAAGAACAAGCAGTAATACTGACCAGGAGTATTGTTTCAAATGGCCTTGGTGGACATCTCCCCTCTCCGAGTGTCCTTCTGGTTCTTCATAACATGGTTACCAAATGCAAATACAATCAGTGCAGAAGACATTACTTGTTCAAATTATTAGATTTTAATCATACTTTGCAAGGGCAAAGGGGGAGCCGGGTTCAATCTGAGGGGGTAATTATCTCTGGGAAGCTGGAAGTGGTCAAATGTGTTTTCTCATTATTGCTTCTTCAGGCCCTTCAGTCCATGTAATCATCACTGATGGATCTCAGAAGCGTCGCTGTGTTCCCTCACTCTGCTGTTAATAGCAAGTAGTTTTGAGAAAAGAAATGCAATTAAACAAATACCCTGACAAAAAAAAAAAAAAACATCTCACCCCAGCAAAGTATCGCTACCTTACAGTATATGCAAATGCATAATGCACACTTAACACCGTGACTCTGAGTCTAGTAGCACGTGACACTTCTAACCGAGTAACACTGCACAAGACAAACCACCAAAATGATTCAGTTACGTGATCTCATAAATTAATTCCTAAAAAATGAGCGACAGCTTTATAAGGTCACTGTGAATCTTCAGAATACATTAAGGACTGGGAAATATGAGTCATCACACGATTCAGCTCACAGGTGCCAGAGATATTACAAGTGAGTAAGCGTGCTGCTTTGTGGTTGTAAAGGTGACCACTACATAAGCAATAAGGTCGCAAAAGCAATTTCATGTCTGAACTCTTGTTTTTTCATCTGCTAATTAAAGATAGATTGCTTCAATCTAATCCAGCTATAGACTGGCCATTGATTGCTTATTTTATTGTTGTGTTTTGCTTCTCCAAGTTTTATTCTTTTTTTTTTTAACACCAATTAACACTAAAGATAATAAAAGTTAAAGCCACCATAAGACTCAAAAAGTAGGGAAAAACAAGTGGTGTTCGTAAAACAAAGTACAATAAAGTTCACTTTACAATATTTAAGTTTCTAAAGTTTGCGGTTCTTTCAATATGATTGAGGAGAGTGATTGTACTTGATTACAATACTAGTCCAGTATAGTAGAAGTACAATTATAGTACAAACTAGCTGACGTTAGCACATAAATACAAGCACCACCTGCAGGGGGTGGTGCCTCTCGCTTGGCTTTGTTGACGTGGTGACACTGTAGTGTGGCAGCAACCCGGTGATCCACAGGTAAAACATCACCTGCACAAAAGAATACTGCCATCATTTGTCAAGGTATGACTGACAGCACCGACATACACAAGAGTCCACTGGTCATAAGGATAAAACACTGACAAAAATATAATTTGGAGTTGATAGGGTTTTTTTTCTGCTGTCAAAGTGTTTTTAATCCAAGTCTGAACTACTTACAGTAAAGTTAAGGTGAGGCCCATTCAAATTAAGTGCAGTCTGTCCCATGAACTCATCTGTTAGAAACAATCTAACAAACAAACACCTTTACATCAACTACATGCTAACATTAATCGTTATACAACAAATGCACAGACCAAGGTCAGGTTTTCCTCACTAGGACATCAGGTAAACCACCTAGTTGGTAAATGTTTCTTCTCTTCTGCTGCAGCAGCCACCAGAGCTAAGACACACATTAGTCTCGCACTTCAGCAGTTTGCACTTGTGAACAGATGCTGCTTATTGACTCAGTAACGGCTGATGAAACTCTGTGACAGCGTTTGTTTTCCTGCAAATTTCAACACTCTGAACTCTGTCTGGCACTGAATATAATTAAATACTCTTAAGGAGTTGATATCTACATAAAACACGAGGCACCACAAGCCAGTCGTGGTTTTAGTAATTTCAGGTTGTGCTTCTTGCACGTATTTCTTAGATTTTTCTGGGATGAAAGTGAAATGCTGACATGCTGTCAAACCACTTGCATACTAAATATTATGAGGCAAAAAAAAAAAGAGAAGTAATGACAATAAGCTATGGTGAGCATTTAATTAGAAAGGTGTAAAGTCCAATGAAGGCATCTCCAGTCACTACGACGGATTCAGTTTTTTCTTTTTTATTATTGGTTCGATTTCTTTTCTCACAAACTCTGGGGATTTTAACAGATTAGATTTTGAATTTAACTCATTAAATAACATTTCAACCAGCCTGCATGAACTGTACTTTGTCTCAGTGGTAATCATCTAATGTTGAAATGCTAAATTGTCATTGTGAACATATAAATATGTTGATGCTAACATTTTACTCAAAACCCTGCTGTGCTGTAATACACCCTCAGAGAGCTGTTAGCATCGCTGTAGATTATTGTCTTGTTATTTTAAACATGGAAGAAAAGTCTGCGTGTAATCGGAAAGGAGTAACTCAGTGCTATCATGGCACTTAATAAACCACCAAACAGCTGACAAGAAAAATAAGCAACTAAACGGTGAAAATAGCGGAGTATATAGAAGTACATATTACCCAGCAGAGTGGATGGAGACAAAAGCATCTTACAGAAGTGTGAAAACTGGACTTGGACGCACCTAAACAACCTATAAGGTGATATGATGTCTATGTTGTGTTAAGAGTCTGTAGTGCTGCCCCAGAAAGGCCCAATAACAATACTGGCTTATTGTTTATTTTAAGAAATTCCTAATGAAAAACATGAAATATATTTATCTAAATAAAATGTAGACTTGCAAAAATGTACCCATCTGTAATTAGGGAAAGGTAAATCCAGGTGGAGTCCGTTTGAAGTGTGGTCTGTGCATTTTGTTCACCTTGTCCAGAAGTTGCTGTTATAAAAGATCCATCTGACGTCTTATCAGGGGTGTAACACTTCTATGACAAAGGTAAACAAAATGACACGGGAGCTTTTGTGACTAAGTAAAAAAATTTTTTTTAAAAAGCTGGTTTACGTGATTGTATAAACTGGTTGACCTGCTGGTACGTTTGCTTTAAGAGGACAGGTGGTTGGCATTTTGATAAACATCTTTGAGTCACTGCTGACTGAAAGATGTTTATCAAATGTTTGAGGGTTGTCACAACACAGCCCTCAAACTTATTGTCCCGTTTCTCACTGAGCCTTTTCGGTCCAGACGTGTGCCAGTAGGTGTTAAAACAAAATGAACCAACCATCATCATCAAAAGCGGAGGCACCACCACAACACTATCTAGCATCTTAGATTAAAAAAATACATTTTATAGATGCAAAAACCCCAGAGTGACTTCATATAAACATGAACTCGCAGCTGGGCAACACACTTTATTACTTTACATTTGATTTTACAGCTCAATGTGTTTTATTGGTTTCCTCTCCAACACTTTGCCTGTTTCTGCTGACTACATTATTTCCTGAACAGCTCCAGCACAACAGAACCATCTAGTTTTAAACTGAACATCCTCCAGGGGCCTCTGACCACCTAAACAATGCAAAGACCCACTGATCAACAGGCTTGGCAGTGCGGTCTGGAGGTACAGCTGCCACAGCCTGCCAGTCTGAAGGCATGTTCAACTGCTAATCACCACTCCAACAGTCATTTATCGTCAATGCTGTAAAAAACACTCGCAAAATCTGCCTGTTCACTAGTTTAAAACCACCTGCTCTATTTGCTGCAGAGTGCATCTGTCAACAGCGGTTTGTTTCTAAAACCTTCAATTTTTTGCACTCATACCATCTGAATGTAGTGTGGCTTCATCACATTACTCGGTACACCCAAGCTGCTTGCACCTGTATTGCATAAATGGGACTAATAAAGTGCCCACATCCACAAAAAAAACAGGTCAACCGTAGAAGCTTGTCATCACTCAGTTTGACAGCGTACCTTGTCATCAAACCTGTTTTAAGTGGTAGGCTGTAGGTGAATTATTTTTGAGGACAAGTATTATATGATGTGGTGGTTTAGAGGTAATGAGAGGAATAATCACACTGGTGGCCGCAAGTATATCAAGACCAGAGAATAAAAAGTGGAGTCAATTTACCATTTAACTTAAATGTAGTGATACTGTCAGCAATATATCTAATAAACCATTAACGTTCAAAAGCTACAACAAAAATCTTTGCAAGGTGTTTACCTAAAACGCATGTAACTCCATAAAGACAGTAAGAGCTGTATGTTTCCGCACATACTATACTTACAGAGGCAACAACTTTTACCGAGAACTCTGATAAGGCCGCTATGTTATGTTCAGGCTCAGAAAAGGGTAAAACAACTGGCCTCTGAGCACAGAGGCAATGAGGCCCATCAATCAAAACATTAACAAACTGCAGAACAATTTAAATCAAATTGTCCGACTCCGTGGTTTAACAGCAATTATTTTACAGTTAAAATAATCACAGCCATATGCTACCCTTCAAGTTGATTTACTAATATAAATCCAGTTGAAGAGAATAAATTTTAGAAGCCGGGTCAATAGTTCTTATTATTTACCACTTAATATTTAATTTTAAACTGTAAAGAAATACATTTTAAAAAAGATTCTTTACTTTTGAACATTTAATATAATAGTTACTTCTAATCACTCAAAATCCCAATTCTCTTTTAAAATATGTACAGTAGCACCTGGAAAATTAGCAACTTTGTAACCATAAAAGATGTAAAACAGGATACGTTTTGAGGACAGATTACACCACAATCCTTCGTCTTGGGGAAATGTTTGTTTTTTCCATTAACAGGAGCAGAACACAAGCTGCTATTTGAAATGTAAACCCCGGTGATAAATGCAACTTTTACATTTTAATCTACTGTAGTACAAACATACATCAGGGCGTGCATCCTTTAAATTATAGCATGTATCAGTTTTCCTTATTTCATTATCATAGATAAATCATGGATCACCAGTGACCTGAAGGTGCTTCTTAATAAGAAGAAAGCAGCCTTCAGGTCTGGGGACAGGGAGGAGCTCAGGAGAGTGCAGCGCCACCTGAAGGAGAAGCTGAGAGAGTGCAGGGACTCCTACAGGAGGAAGCTGGAGGCCAAACTCCAGCAGAACAACGTGAGGGAGGTGTGGACCGGTATGAAGGAGATTACTGGGTTCAAGGGGAGAGAGAGACAACCAGGGGGAACCTGGAGAGGAACAACCAGGGGGAACCTGGAGAGGAACAACCAGGGGGCTCCCTGGAGAGGGCCAATGAGCCTGCCGACCGCAATTACACTGTACAATAACTCACCTCTGGCAAAATCCATCACATAACAATAATACTGTTGACTGTGTTTCTTGGTTGTTTGTATATAATATATATAGATATATACTGTACTGTATATACTGTGCATTTTATATTTATATTTTATAGTTTTTACTGCTATTTTATTGCTTTTCTATTATTCTATTACTATCTATTGCTTCCTTTATGCTGCTGTAGCGAAACAATTTCCCCTCGGGGATTAATAAAGTAACTACCTAACCTAACCTAACCTAAACTGTTTCTTCAACAGGTTTAGTTCACCGCCCTCATCTGTCTCCCCCACACCTCCCAAACACCTCTGCTGCCTCCCTCCCTCCCCCCTCTGATTTCCAGTACAACTCAGAGTCCTGCCATCTGCAGAAGTTCTCTGATGACTCTGCAGTGGTCGGGTGTATAGGGGATGGACGGGAGGAGGAGTACAGGGCAGTAGTGGAGGACTTTGTGGAGTGGGCGGGAAGAAATCACCTGCTCCTGAACATAGCCAAGACCAGAGAGATGGTGGTCGACTTCAGGAGGAAGGCGACGGCTCCACAACCGCTGAGAGTTCTGGGAGAGGAGGTGGACATGGTGGAGGAGTACAAGTACCTGGGTGTGTCCATCGACAACAGACTGAACTGGAAGACCAACATCAATGCTGTCTACAAGAAGGGGATGAGTCGACTCTTTTTCTTGAGGAAACTTCGATCCTTCAATGTGTGCAGCGAGGTGTTGGAGATGTTCTACCAGTCTGTTGTGGCCAGTGCATTGTACTTCGCTGTGGTCTGCTGGGGGCAGCATTAGAGCCGGTGACACCAACAGACTTAACAAACTGGTTAAGAAGGCCGGCTCCATCATCGGCTACAAACTGGACAGCCTGGAAAAGGTGGTGGAGAGGAGGACGCTGAACAAACTATTATCCATATTGGATCATCCTGACCACCCTCTCTGCAGGGACAGCGGAGCACTTTCTCCAAAAGATTCCTCCAGCTCCGCTGTCTCAAGGACAGATACAGGAGATCATTCCTGATACAGGAGATCATTCCTGCCCACTGCAATAAGACTGTACAATAACTCACCTCTGGCAAAATCCATCACACAACAATAACACTGTTGTCTGTGTTTCTTGGTTATTTACATATTTAAAAAAAATATATATATATATACACTGTACTGTATATACTGTGCATTTTATATTTAATATTTTTTTACTGTTATTTTATTGCTTTGTATTGCTTTCCTGTATGCTGCTGTAGCGAAAAAAATTTCCCCTTGGGGATTAATAAAGTAAGTACCTAACCTAACCTAGAGGCTGGTGTTTCCTAACCATTAACTGAGCAACCAGAGTGAAGACTAATACTAGAGGAGCTGGTGCCCCCTGGTGGATACAGTTAGATCTGACATCCTGATGGTAATCCCTGCAACAAGCTGTTACTGCAGATGGACTCTGTACCATAAATAACTGTTAAGTCTTAAGGCAACACAACATTTTATTTTCTGAGGAAACTTTGTGTTACAAGTTAACATGTAAGGAATGGCAAATCATTTTTTTTCTCCTCATAATGGGTGACAAAATATAAACACATTGCAGTATTATTTACTGTACTGTTGTGATAGTCTCAACCTACACTGAACAGTAAAAGCTTTACAAAGGAGACATTTACTGCGGCGTCACTGTACTGGACTGCATTCATGTGTACCAATTAATCCACATATAACAGCCGAAAACCTTTATGAGCCTGTATTATGGAGCTGTAAAATACCAGACTAATACGATGAAAAGCAAAAGAGATTCGAACATGGACTCATTTAATAAAATAACACAGCCCATTGAACATTGTGTAAATGACTGCTCTCTTTGTTTCAACCCTCCACGCTTAAAGAACTACAAATATCCACAAACTAAAACTGTGGTGTGGCGAAACACCGATGAGTGTGGGGGAAGTGAACCTGCAGTGGTTGTGTGTCGTTTCGATCCATGCCGACTCAGCCGACCTGGCTGAGGGCGGCCAGTCTCTGTCTGATTAGCTGGTTCTCCTCCAGCATCTTGGAGATGGTCCTAAGAACCGAAAGCTTGGCCTGTCCAGTGCAGGACACATCCCAAAGGAAAGACAGAGGGGGGCGATAGAAGAGCTTGATCGTCTCGTACCGACAAAGTACGCGTGTCTGTGCGGTGGATGAAGCAGCGCAGTTTCAGCTTTTCACAGCAAACAATTTCACATGTTCTCGTAGAAAAAGGACAGGTTTTCCTGATCACTTTAACTATGACTCTGTTCTAATATTATAAATTAAAGACAGCCATAAATAATTGTCTTGTTTAAACCTGCACTTTTCCAACTGTGACTTGCAGAAATGTGTTTTGTAAAAAAACGTGAGTTGCTTAACTTTTGACTGGATTTAAAGAACATGAAGTGTGACTTGTACTAGCAATTATTAATGGATCAATATCAAAGTCCAAATTGAATAAATATTCATAGTGATTTGGCTTTGAAACAGATCCTTTTCTAACAAGTGAAGATATGTTTTAGACAGTTTTTTTACAGACTGGTAGTTAAACCTGTTCATATATATATCTTGATTAAAAAGAGAGGTACAGCCCATCCTTTGTTGTTTTGGATGCACTTAAAGTCTCCATTGACAAAGTGAATGTTCAAGGGGAAACATGACATGAATGATTTTTTGTTGTTGTTGTTATTAAATATGTTAAACCCCACATCATTCAGGGCGAAGTGCAATTTGAGCACAAAATATTTGAGCACTGTTTTTCCTATTTTGAGTGTCCTTTGTCATTTCATGGAGCGTTTACTTTGCACATGACCCACCTTTTCCTTTACGTTCGTTGCCTTGGTGTTGCATCTTTGAGAGAAGAAGAAAACATCTCCATCAGCAAGGGCAGAGCCGGTGTCCGCACCTGACAACAACAGCAGCAACAACAACAACAACAACAACAACAATAAAACGTGAATGTGAGGCTTCTGCCGTTTAGTCTATAAATATACAGCTGCAGTTCATTACATATTTAGGCTTTGTTGTGCCAGCTTTGTACAAATCAGGTCAACGTTAACTCTTCCTTCTCTCAAAATCTTTACAAAAGCACATGTTATATGTATTTCACTGCGCAGCCGCAACACCACCAGATTTCCTTGCAGCAGCAGCTCCTGAACTTTTTAACTGGAATTTCAGCTGCATGAAATTTAGAGCCCGAGGAGAAAAACGTAGTCCAAGTTGTGTTCATTATTTTACAGGGACATTGATTAACATGAATACACACACCAGTAATCACTAAAGAGCAAATCCCCACGTGTTTTTTTTTTCCCTTGCCCATATATCAAATGAACCATTAATAACAAACCACTGACCCGCAGAGTATTTACTGTGTTTCATTTGGTTTGTCTTTCCAAAACTGTGCTAATTGTACATCTGGATTAATGCCTCGCCCCAAAAAACGAAGCTTGCCAGCGAGCAAACGAAGCCATTTGCCCATTAGCTAATGTTCACAGCAGCACTTACACCGTGTTTCTGCTCCGAGGTTCACAGCTGTCTCTGATTTATTTGCAGCGCGGTCCAACATCCATTTTGTCGGTGTTTTGATCTCCTTCTTTACTTTCGCGAGCAAAGATCCTCTGTTGAGTTTTGGTAATTTGACTTTTAAGCCTGGAGTTTTTTCACGTCCGTCATTAGCCCGTTTGTTCCCGCTCTTGTCCTCCTGGCCCCGAGAGGACGACCCGGTCTGGCCCCGAGAGGACGACCCGGTCTGGCCCGGTTGCGGTTCATGTTTTTGACCGGAGTCCTGCTGCGAGCCAAAGCGGGGTACGTACACAGTCTTAGCTGGCGGCATCTTTTGTCTTCCGTGTCTCTCCAGCTGACAGAATAAACTTGTCTCCTCTGTCCTTTCTGTCAGTTTTCCTGTTTCACGGTGTGTCCTGTATTTTTGGGTGTTGTACCGCAGTCGGCCAGCAGGTGTCACTGTTAATGGAAAAAGAACAGCTGGAGACGGAGCCGTCGTTTTTTTTTTTGGTGCATATTTAATTCACTAATATACGTTTACATCCCGAGCAACGCCAGCTGATTCCTCAAGGTGTTTTCCTTGATTTCCTTGTTCAAATCTGCATTGGAAGTGGGTCTTCTTCTCTTCCACGGAGCCCGCCGTGGTGCGCCGCCATGTCTCCACGGTAGCCCAGAGCAGACAAACGGAGCACGGGCACCACCGGGGGCCTTTAAACGTTTCTCGAGCTTTGGGGCCACCGTAGAAGGGGAAGTACTCTGTTGTAGTATTCAACTTCTCCGGTAGATGTCACTAAACCCCAAACACTGCAAGTACAGAATTAAAAAAAATAAATAAAAAGAATATTCGCCTTTTTATCTTTAATGCATTCATTTCAATATTTTTTTTTTTGTTACACTGCAGTTTAATTTGAAAATGAAGCATCTCGTTTTATGAGCTCATCTTGAGTTTATTTCCGAGCCCGAGCAGTATTTTAGATGGAGGACAAAACTACTCATTAATTTAGCAAAAGCCTTCATACCCTTTAAATACACACATATATTGGAATTCTCATTTGGAACAAATAGTTTTTTTTAGACTGGAAAATGTTTGTTCGGACAAAAGACAGCTGGTTTAGGCAAGTTAAATAACACTCAGGCCTGCAATAAGCCTCAGCCTATAAATACCTCTGACCTGATTTTCCCAACTTGATGTGCCAAAAAGTACCTTCACACAACACAATGGCATCAGACAGGTATGCGATTCCCATTTACAGCTAATCAATTAATGGCCTCATTAAATAGAGATAAAGGGGAAGAAAAGCATAATTCTTGTGAAACAACATAAGAGCAGACATTCTTCCTCACAGCTGTTTTATTCGTTCAACATCTCACATTACAAATACTTCAAATGTATGCATACAGTTACAAACAGTTGGCAGCAAATGAATATATGACATTAGATCTTTGTTTACTTCAATACTACAAACCAACTATAAAAACTGACGTCTGTATTGTAGCGTAAATTAATCAGGAAGAAAATATAAAAATTGGAACTTACATATAAATGTGAAATGACTGAATAAAAATCAAAATGATATCAGGTAAAAAAAAAAAAAAGTTAATAAATATAACCTTCCCAGCATTCAATTAAAAACTATTGAAATTTTGCAATCAAGTAATACTAACCGACATAATCAATATACTTTTCATGTGACAATGTGGAGCACAATACAGCAATTAGAAAAACTAGACACATCAACGAGTTTAACACATCACCCCAAAAAATATAACAAAAATCTGATCAAAATGATAGTTATACATTTGAAAATATAGCAAATGCTAAATACATTATCGACCTAGTATATACAATGTTTTCAATCACAGTAGCATGGTAGTAGCAAAATAAGTAAATAAGCACAAAACTAATGTTTAAAAATAAATTCAGGTATAAATTATTTTTTTTCTTTTGCAGACATCAGCATGAACAATAGGAAACAAAATAAAATGTGAAAATGACTGCATGTTTTTTACGGATTGAATGACTTGCACTGCAGAGAACTGTTTCTGGAAAGAATAAGTATTGCACATAATGGCTCAAAGTTAACTTGCAACATTAAATCACATTCAGGTTATGTCCCAAAGCATGCCACATCACAAAGGGGGTCAAGTGATCAAGTCTCCTCACCTATGTCCTACTGAGTGTCCTCTACATTACAAAAACGCATCCAATGTGTTGTCACTGTGTAGATTGCATAAACATCATGTCTGTGTAAGGAAGGCAGACTCCATCATGTAAAGAGAGGCTACAAGAGAGGCGATCTCAAAGAGATAAGGAAAAGAAAGTTGAAAAGGAAAAAGGAGATCTAGTGCATTACATTAGGTCCTGCATTATCACTAGCCATGTTATCTCTTATGCATGCCAATAATAAGTAGAACTTACAGGCAGTCCCAGAAAGAGGATCTAAATATTCAAACAGCTGATATCCACTCCGGTGATTGAAGGGAAGATTTCACGTTGACCAAAGCCAAAACATTTACCCTAATGATAATCTTATTGACTACACCTAGGAGCAAAATATCAGGTTATATTTTCAAGACTATCAAAATCAGTTTAGAAAGGTCTTGCCATGCCTTAGGATCCTGTAATTATGTTTATTAGGACAGAGGAGAATCCATATATGACTGGCTAATGTATGATAGCCTTATTTTTTTGTTTTGTTTTGTTTATTTATTTTTTTATCTACAGAATCACACCAATGCACCAGACAATTTTCAGATTTACCAGCACTTAAATATATAAAAGCTAATTGAAAATTATATTAATATCATCTTTTTTTTTTAAATTAAGTTTACCATAAATGCAGATCTCTTAGTAACAAAGGTACAAAATTATTTTTCACCAAGTGAAAAAAATGAGGTATTGCAAAAGGAGTTCTCCCATCTGTGAAAAATGTGCCTAAAATGACTATTGAAAAAAATATTTAGAAAAGTAGTGCATAATAAATGTATATATGTTCATGACAAAATAATCAGCTATAAAACACTGTACAAAAATCAGCAGGCCATGTATAAAATAATATCTTTATCTCTGTGACAGCAAGTTCTAGCTACTACCATATCCAACCACAACACTTGTGATAGAAGCTCCAGTCATGGTAGAGCGTGCAGTGGTACACCATGAGGACAGCTCAGGGAGACTGGACTGTGCATTCCCATTAGTTTGTACTACATTAGCATGTTAGCTTCCAGTGCTAATATCCCTGACAATATAAAGTGAGTAAATACTACTGCCAATACCTGAGCCCTGAGGGCTGTGTCTTTATTAGCTGAAAACCACCAACCGAAACTCCAGCTTTTCCTCCGTCGTATGACACGAGGACACAACGATATCCTGAAAACCCTCAGATCAACAACTGTTTTTTAAATGATGCGTTTAGGCCAATCTTTGGTTTGTCCTTTCTGGTTACAAAGTGTTGACTTTTAAACCGAGACCTAAAAACTCATGCCGACAATCTAAACGCGTGTGTGCCAAACTGAGGGGAGATTTTTGTTTTGTGACGTGGCCAGATGCTATACACTGAGCTGCTTGAAAAACTCCAATCATCCTTCTGTCTGAAACTGAGTTCCTCCTCTGTTCAACCATTTGCTCTTAACCTTTGGTAAATGGTACAGTTGTTCTCTAATCCTGCAAGCAAAAAGTAAGAAAATGCACCCTTCTTCAACTCAACTTCCATAGTTAGTATACTGATTTAGGTATGATGAACCTCACTTAAATTTTATGTTACTCTCAACAACAAATGTAAGCAGCTTTGCCAGCTAACACGAAAAGAAAGTACAGTCAAGTCAAAAAACATCTAAATCCAAATCTAATGCATCCATATGCTCATGCACACTTAAAGTCAAAACAGAAATGGGATTTCACTCTTCTTAGCATTTACTTCTTTTAGAAGGCCCAATTTAAAAAAAAAAATAATAAAAAAAAAATAAATTAGGTTGTTTTGTTTTTAAACTAAAAGAAAAGTGCATTTATTTTTCATATCATAGCCCACACCCCTTCCCCAACTACCCCTTTCTCTCAGTCCCTCCCCTATCCTGCGCCGACCTCCTCCCTCACCCTCTCGCCTCAGTTCCAGCGGAAGGAGATGTGTCGTGGTCGGTCTCCTCCCTCCTTCACCAGCGGCTTGTGGAACTCGCGGCCGGCCCGGGAGTGGATGGCTGCCCAGCAGTACTCGCAGTAGTACTGCAGACAGGTCACGTTGGCGCAGAAGAAAGGAGCGAACTTGCCCCCACAGCGAGTGCCCTGGCACTCGTCACACAGCTGGTCATCCAGGACATATGGCTTCACTTCCACCTGAGAGGGGAGATAAAATGGATGACGGGAAAGCTGTTAAAAAGGAGGAAATTCATATTTTATGACCATCCGCTCGTCATTTTTAGGATCTAAATATGGACCTGCTGGCATCCGATGGACTCACCCGTTTATCAATCTCCCCGTGCTGCAGTTGAACAAATCGGGCACTAATGGCTGCAATGTAGCTTTGCTGATTGGAGAAGGCCACTCGCCCCGCCCCTTTCGGATACTTGAGTTCAGGGTCTGTGTCGATCCCGGCGTAACAAACTCCTCCGTACAGACGGTCCATGATCATGGCAAGCTCGACTGGAAAAACCAACACAAGATGAACATTAATGTGATTTTGAAAGTTAATGACGAGTAATTCAACGCATTCAAGGGTCACCTCACACATGTACCTGCACGAAGGGGACGAGGGACACCTCCTACAAAGATGGTCTTCCTCGGGTCCAATGGCTGAGAGCCATCCATCACAAAGTCGCTGTCATTCAGGTTCCAGGGTCGGATCTGGACCTACAAAAACCAACATGGAAAACAAAAGTCATTCATTTCCTCAAGTTACACTCCTCCTTTATGACAAACACACATTTTGGATTTAAAATCAAAGCGCTTTTCTGTTTATGTAGTATGATTAACACATTTTTTTTGGTTCAATTTGACTGCTACAGCAGGATGTTGCCAATGAGCCCGTTAGAAGTGTAGGTGTACCACGGAAGTCAACATTAGCGTTTGTACTCTTCTGTGCTGTGGCTTGAAACACAAAAACAAAGCTCACTTGCGATTCCAATTTGAACATTGGTTTCAGTGTGTTAATTGTTGGCTCAGACCGATAACAAGCAAGCAAGCTGGCAGCTGAACAAACGAGCACACTCACAGGCTTGTCTTTGATGGTGGGGCTGGATACACACAGGTAAAGCTTGCCATCCTCCTGAATGCAGGCATCAATCAGGGCCTGAACAGAGCTCTCATCTTGAAACAGCAGGAACGCGTATCCTGGAAACGTCAAACATTCAGAACAATGAGTGTACACAACAACAACAAAATAAATCATCACAACACACTGGCGTAACTATGTTAAACTGGTTTGACTCACCTTTGGGTGGAAAATAGGACTTGCTCTCGGCCTTGTGTGGCCAGTCCACGAACAAATGGCCAAATCGACGGAAACTGGCAGTGATTTCATCTGAAAAAAGGAAGCTCAGTTAGCCAATAAGTGAATCAATCAGTAATGGTATTATTGATCATCATCAAAACTAATTACTGTTAGAGAAACTGAAAGAATGTATTTCCTGTATATCTCAATTAGGGCGCAAAGGTTGTAGACACAAAATATAACACTAGCTACTGTGCATGCAATCAGTTCTCACAAATAAATGTTGAAAAATAATTGTAGTAATTTTTTAATTTGTTGCTTTGTTACGGTTTATGGAAATGTTGTCTTTACCTTCGTCTATGTCTGGAGGCAGACCTCCAACAAACACCTTACGAGAATATCGCTCCACACGTTCACCATTGAGGTGGGGGAAACAGTGGGCTGACCCAAGGCCAGCGAGCCCCTGGTCACCGGACTCGTCCTCTCCAAAGGAGCGTTCGTCCTCCATTGGGAACAGAGATGAATGGCCTGATGGAGAGAAGGATCTGGTTCACACATGTTGGCACGCCACTACTGAGGTTAAAAAGATCTCCTTACCATTTTGTAAAGGGATGTTACAAAGAGCAGGGAAACTGATTAAATGCAAATAAATGAAGTCAAGAAAGACAAAAACAGCCATGACAGCTATCCTTGATGATATAAGCCAGAGTTTTATCATGATTAGCACTTGGTAACCTGAAAGACTTTTATGCCCTGCAGAAACCCTCACAACATTCAAGCGAAAATAATCAGTGACGCTGACAAAATCAAGCAGACAAACAAAGAGCCAAAACAACAAAGTGATCATATCAGGAGCCATTGCTGCTTTCTAAATAACATTAGACAAGACACATTAACAGACTTTACCTCGTCTTCTGCCATAACTTCTCGCTGCATGTAAAACAACACAAAACACTCTTGAAATGACTTTTTGGAAAAGGCACATGTAAAAACAGTATGTGAAACACTGCCAGGGCTTGAAATTAATGTTTGGGGTCACCGGCTAACATAGCTGCATTCTTTAAATAACTCTAAAATTACAATGGCCAAAACTATTTTCATGAAAATGCATCCATTTAAACAACTTAAATCTACTGCATCTAATTGTATCTGCATCCATAAAATGTAAGTGATGACAAATTGGTATATCTGTACTGCGTATAGTAGTTAAAGACAATTTATAACATTCACCTCATGACCTCATTACTGTGTGCAAGTAAAACAACTTTGCATTAGTGTTATTATGACTGAAGAAACCCTCCATGAATCAAAATGTCTTTGAAGCTTAAAAAAAAAACTATGATGCAACATTAAAAAGAAAAGAATCTCAGCGACTGGATTTTCAGTATCACTTAAAACAAATTCAGTTAACAAACGCACACAGTTGGCCTCTGACAGCATATCTGTGGAGTTATTCATTTGCAATCTCTGAACTTGCCTGACAAAAGCATCATTTTTTAATGTGAATAAGCCGCCATTTTGGTAATTTACCACACTGCAGAGCACTGCCAATTTAGTAAGCAACAAGTCATGTGACTATAGTCGTTTTATTTTATTTACCAATTGTTTAAAGTCTTAGTGGTGTGATATCCAGACATTTCAAGTTTTGTTTTGTATTTTACGAGCTCACCAAAGCAAATTCCTATCGATTATGTTGAAATGGCAACGAGGGTGCGGATCCGTACTTCAATTTTAAGAAAGAGCCACAGTTTTTATCTGCATATGGTAGGCATTAATTTCAAGCTCCGACCTCAGCTACAGTAATGCATATTTATATGCACATCATTTACATACCATTCATGGGTAAGGGACCGTCTCCGCCCTGGTGAGAGAAATTGTAGCGCCCTAAATGACAAAAACAGAAGAGGCCTCAGAACATGATGCCATGAAAGGATTTCCACCTGCAGTACGACCTATATTAATTCCTCTTTCTCACGTATAAATAACCAGCCAACCCACTGATGTTATGTTGGAACGGTTTAGGGGTCTGTTTCTGTAGGGAAAGGAAAATGAAGTATGAAGAATTTGGCAAAGAAACCAAAAGGTCCTATAAATGTAGTTAAGATTATGAGTGCATGTATATCAAACGCAATGTGATATCATATGCATGACGCTGTTGAAATAAGTCCAGGAATGTGTGTTTGACCACTTTTTGCTTGACCACTATACATATTATCAGTGGATTTTTGATTATTGAGTAAACTGACTTGTAAATTAAGTGATGGAAAACCCCCTCACGACAAATGGCAGGATGGCTGTAGAAATGATCAAAGACACGTTTGAAAAAACAGAAGGTGGGTCGGCAGGCCACATTAGCATCAGCCGAACTGGCTGGGAAGTAAACTGCCTCCTTTAAAAACTGACTGTAACACATTGGAACTGAAATGTTTTATTAATGAGCGAGTTCGTTTCATGATCAAACAGACTCCAGTGCAAAAATGCTGCAGGTGATTGTTTTCCTTATGGAAAGACAGAAATGAGACTGAACTGGAACTAATCTCAGTGGGTCTCATTCTTGACATGTTACATCCGGTTTGACTGAAACGTACTCTACGTGTACAGTGTTTATACCAGCACCAAAGCAAAACCCTCGATACGGATACGAAATATGGAACATCTTTTTCTACAGATGGTAATGGTAAACCGTTTAAACTAAAGCACCCGTCAAAGTACAAATTTGTATGAGTAAAATAGTTTAAAATGTTTATCGGATCAAAGAGTCAGGAGATGCCAGCATTTGGTATTTTTTGAAAGTCACTGCTATGGACATATTTTCGTCGTATTGACGTTAAACATCCTTCCAGACTTCAACTTCATTTGAAATCAGAGTATTAAAATCAAAAAGGGAAAAATATATGGGGAGATATATTGCTGCTGTCCAATATTCAAAAATAGTTTACATATTCAACATTTTGGGTGATCCCAAGTCCTAGTATGATAGCTGGATTCTGTAGAGTAGCCAAAAGGGGATAGCCAAAATAGAAGAAAAAAAATAATCTTACCTCTGCTTTAAGGCATTTAACCTGAATACTTTGAGTGTCAGCAAAATCGTGCCCATCACGAATCACATCATGGAATCTTTGTGCTGTCATTACCTACCAAGACTCGCGTGTCATACAGAAATCCATATTTAAAAACTTGGAATGATAGCCAGCCCAACTCACACCAAAATATCACTTATTAAAATTTGGTAAGGCCCATTAATATTGGTTTTAGTTGGTGTCATTAGGATCAGAGTAAATTGCTCCAAGACAAAAATGATCACAAATATAACTACATTAGCAAGGAAGAATGAAAATGCCTCGGGGTAACCAATCACTTGATAAGCAGCATGCATTCTCAAACAATTTCTGCTTGTTGTTAATTATATGCAACAACTGCTGTATTTATCTACAGCTAGCGGTCAGAAAAACGATCTCTTCCTCACTATTGTTTGTGTGGGAACCAACCTTTTAAGGAATCCTGCTCAGCCCTCATAATGTCAATCAGAGAGCTCTCCAGAGAGTGCATATTGAAACCATCAAAGGACCGTGTTCTCTCCTGCTGAAAGAGAGGAAGACAACAATTAGCCTCCCCGCTTCCCACGTCACCATCTGAAACAGCACGAGCTGCAGCATCCCTGACATAGTTCGCTGTGATGCTTATAACTAATACGGTTTTTTGGGGAAAAACAACTGAGACAATCCCTTCAGACATTCAGCCAAAAGCACTGTAAACAGAAAATGGAGCCCAAAGCATGTAGCAAAAAAAGCAAAGAAAATCACCCGCATTTAACCGGAGTCGTATCACATATTTCCACGGTGTATCTGACAGCATCAGCTAGGAAGATATGCTACTTAAGGAGCTAAACCTAATGCATCCCTCAACCTGACCCAATTCAAATCAATACAAATTCGAATTAGATAGCCAACTGTGAAAAGAAATACTGGGCTTTTGAAATAATTCCAAAAATACAGAAAATCGGTGAGTAATAGATAACAAGTGAGTGTGCATCACTGTGTGTATAAAAAGGCTGAGAGCATGCAAAGCTGCAGTAGAGCACAAGGCTTCTCAAATCAGGACAAGAGGAAGACCATGTGATCAGAGCAGATGATAAGACTGCGCTCCTTTAACCAAATGATCTAAATAGGACCGCCATCATAAGCACACACAATAAGTTTCAATTCATCCATTTACTTGGCTGAACTGTCACATATCCCGTTTTGCTCAATGGCTTATTTGTTGCATTTGCTACGGCTGAACATGTATAACAGGATTAACATCGTTTGCTTCTCAAAAATACAAAAGACATATTTACACTTATATGGGCCCACAGTCCAAGTCTAGTGCTGTTTTGATGAGAATTAACTAAACTGAACTTTTAGGCATCTAGTAATTGCCTCAACATTAGTTCCAGTATAATTTCTTGCTTGTATGCCCACCTGGAAAGGATAAACGCTGTCATTGCGGCTCATATTGTCCTCCACCCAGCCCTTGTGATTGATGCCAGAACTATTTCTGGGAAACTTCTGTGAGGGAACCTGGAGAACAGATTGATGAGTTTCATAGGAGTCTGGTAAACAAATATAGTGTGTACTTTCATATCAGTAAATGTAACGACCCATTATGATTAATCAATGTGTGAGATGAGTAATTACAAATGTATCTACCTGGTTGTTGGGGAAGGACTTCTTCAGTGGAGAGATGGAGTTAAGGCCCGTCATTCCTCCACCCACACCTCGCCGGTACTCTCGAACCCCCTGCGTGCCTCCCCAGCCACCATACCCACCTGGGCTCCAAGAGGTGGATGAGGGGGTGGAGGGGCTCTGGTAGTTTCCCCAAGGTGAAGGGGGTTTGCTCTGGGCAGGAGCAAGGTGGGGCAGCTGGGTGAACGGTCCAGTGCGATGGGGATGCGGAGGGAAGGAGGGTTGGGGTGGATGGGGGCTTGCTGGGGAACGCCGGTGCTGCTGTGGAACCCCTTGACCGTGGGGGTGGTAATGTTGGGGGTGAGGTGTGGGAGGGTGGTGCTGGGAGACTGGTCCAATCTGTGGGGAGAAACTGCCTCCTGCTCCAAAGCCAGGGCCAGCATGGTGGGAGAAGTTCTGGAACAGCAGTGGTGGTCCGTTGGCGTTGGAGCCAGCGGGACCAAAGAACCCTCCAACGTCTTCCCCGACCACTGGAGACTGGGTGGATGGGACAGCAGGGGACCAGTTGTTGAAGCTAGTCAGTGAAGATGAGGACGAGGTGGATTGTGCACAGCTTGTACCCATTCCCAGGCTGTCCTGGTAATCAAAACCGCTTAGCACCGGGGACTCCATCCTCAGCTTCTCCTTCCCACCGCTGCTCTCCAAAGAACCCTTCTCCAATGAGCCATCTTCAGGAAGAGCTCCCTCAAGCTCTCCTAGGCCTCCTCCAGCCTCCTGTTGACCTGGAGACAGAGGCTGGGCCTGGACCTGAGACTTCTCCTGCATGTCCTGGAGGTCCAAGGCCTTGGACTTGTCTGACTCCAGAATCTCATCTTGCATGTTACTGTGCTGAGCTACGGTGGGGAACAGCCAAGCACTGCCCCCATTGGTGGAGCAGGTGTTGTTTACGAAGGAAGGGGGGCTGGGGGGGTTGGAGGGGTGGTGAGGGTGCTGGGGTTGAAGGTGAGGAGGGATCCTCACAGGGAAAGCAGATTTGTTACCACTGCCGTTCTTCACCAGAACTCCAAACCCGTAGTCCCCCATTTAGGACACCCAGTAAATCTTCAGTTCACTTTTGGCTTTCACCGTCTTCTTTATCCTAAAATGTGGGTTGAGGAGAGGTAGGGAAGAGGGGTGGGGGTTGGGGGCAGCCAAAAAAAAAAAAAAAAAAGCACCGGACTG